>NC_071667.1:904431-1205909 GCF_028554725.1 Zeugodacus cucurbitae
GTATGCACGAGCATGCGAGTGTGGGTAGGTGTGTGCGTTTGTTGAAGGAAATCACTTTGACTGGCAATGGCGAAAATGCGAGTCAAATGTTTGCATTTACAATTCAATCATCGTTTCAGCCATCCACAATCAAGCAGCAACCAGCAACGTTTGGCGGTCGGCGGTTGGGGCGAATTGTGGCAGCCAGCAGCCAGGCGTTGAGGTCTGCGATTGATGGAATTGTGGCAGACGGCATAAGAGTAGGCGTCCGACGCATTGCTTTCCTACTTTTTTCAGCTTCGGCCGCAGCTGACGCTAACTGTACTTCATTTTCGTTGCAGTTGGCTGCTGCATCACGCTGCATTGGGCAATTTTCCGTCGATTGATCGGCTTGACTGGCATGATAGCTTGCACTCTCCAAAGGTTCCCAAACGGTGAGACCAGCTTTTGTGCGTGTGTGTATGTGTAAATTACGCAATTTATTATAATTGTTATTCAATTAATGACTTAACAATTATGCGTACAGTTATTTTTTTATTATTTCATGATTTCTGTTCGATGACGCGCTGAAATATTAGTGGCACTTTTTGGCCATGGGAGTTTTAATTGCAATCGGATTTCAGTTGGCGCATCTCTTCGTTTTCGTTAACATATTTATGGACGGGTGTGCGTGTGAAGCATTGAGTGTTTTAGATGTGAGTTTGCAGTTGAGTATTGTTACATAATCACAAAAGCGGGTAGAAACTGTTGTTGAGTCGCTTACAGAATTTTCCGAAATTGCTTTTTTTTACCTCTAAGGAGTACAAAATGACTTTATTTCATTCTAATTGCTGCAATAGACAAAATTTAAAGAAATTTCAAATGACTCAACAGGACTTTCAGCTTGAGCTTGGCTATGATTATAAGCTTCAATGACTGATTATGCCTATTTATATACCATATATTACCTGAGTCTTTATTCAACGAAACCATATAGTTTTTGAATATGCCAAATTTATAGTTTAAATGTGTATGCAACTAATTATAGAATTAAACTATTTCTAACAATTTTTCCTTAACAATGCAATTACAGGTGAAGAATCTCAAGGACATTGAGCTGATCAACAATTCAAACATTTTTATACAAAATAATATTAACTCGACGACGCCGACTACGGACGTAACAGGAGATAACTCAGAAGCGGCAAATGCTAACAGAATACTCACTCATTCGCAGAGCAATCTCAAATCGCAATCATTGCGAAATGTTAGTTTTAATTTAAATGTAAATGTCGACGAGGAACAAATTCACAACAACATTAACTCAACGCCATCCATTAACTCACCAACCACAACAACCACGCATAATGATAATTGTAATGACTTACTAAAAACAACAACAACAACAACAGCGTTAGCAACAGCAATATGCACACCATTCGCAGCGTTGCAGTCGCTTGAATCAGCGGCGACCGAAGAGGACCATATTCGGCAAATAGAAGCAAATACAACAAATTCGGCAACTATAGACAATATGTGTACAACAACAACAGTCACTTCAACAACAACACAAACAGCGAACGCAGATGAGCGACGCCACAACGACAGAATGCACGACGACAGAATGAAGGTAAATTACAAAACCAACAACCGCAACCTCTGTGTAGATACTTTAGAATTATTTATCTCAATGTGTGCATGCTTTACTTGCAGGATAATAATTCCGATTCGGACTCAGCATTATCTTCCGCCCCGCCATCGATAAGCCCACAGCCGCCACCAGCGGGGCTGGACACTGCCGATATCTGGCAAATGGTGAGTATCTGACAAAGTCAGTGTGTTCTACTGCAGCTTAGTGCTAAGTTGCTGAAACAAAACAAAAACAAGAAAGCAAATGTAAATACCATTGGAAAACGTGTATTTCTGTTTCGTTTCGCAAACAAGTTTGGCCTTTGAGTCAATTGTTTCATTTTATTTATGAACACAGACTTACAAATAAACATACATATTTGAGGTGTAGGTATGCATATGATTAGCGATGCTTATAACAGAGAAACAAAAACAAAAAAGTGCATGTTTGTTGTTTGTAATTTCGCTTTAACAATTCAAATAGATTTTCGCTACGAGTGTCTTCTGTGTGGCTGCCGCTGCGCTCAATTTGCCCAATGACAGTGCACATCAGCTGCGATGCAATGACACACTTAACTACTTATGCAGTTCCGTTTAGTCAGACTGTTTGTAGTTTTTATAATAGCTTTGAGCCCTCAATCTTTAGACTCTTTCAGGGAATTTTATACAGCTCCCTTTGGCAATCCAGTAACAAAAAGCAACAGAAATTCACATTTCATTAATGCCTTAAAAAATTATTAAAAAAGAAAAACATCGAGTCCTCTCTTTCGCTTTGATCTTTAGCTGATGGACGTGGATTTATAGGACATTAAATGCTAAGAATGACATTTTAACCTTTTGTTTTACATGATTCTTATTTTGGTTTTGAATGAAGTGGCTCCTAATGAGAATGCCTTTACCTATATCAATGCTATTTATTACACCAACAACATGATTGCACTCAGTTATCATTGTACTAAAACTACAACAAAGAAGAGATCCTTTTAAGACTTTTACGGCCGTCTTCAGTATTCGCAAAACCAGTGTGGCAATAATTCAGGATTTTATATCTCCACACATTAGACATGAGCGCTGGAAGTTTTATTATCCAGCTTGTTGCTTGTAGGCATTGAAATGCAGCTTTGTGATTGCGCATGCGTTGCATTGAGGATGAGGAGTTTGACTGGTGGCCGACGTCGCGAAATGTGTTCGTTGCAGACTAATGCACAGTCTTGCAATGAGCCCAACAACGGTGTTCCAGGCGACTGCAGCCCATTGGGCTAACGAGCGACTGGCCTGACCATGTTAATGGCGATTTTTATGGTTGCGCGTTAATGAACCTGCGACGCTGCTGAGGGCTTCAATGTGAACTGAACCATGCATATGTTTGGAGAACGCTATGTACTCAATAATAGTCCATTTGGAGCGCTGCACTCAAGAATCTACGCCTATTTGGCTGTACTTGAACTTTCTGAAATGTCGATTTATGCTTTAGCCGCTTTACTTACATGGAACGTATTCCACACATTTGCAGATCCGCACCTACAGCACCGACTTGCAGAAGCTGCAGAAGGACAATGAAATACTGCAGAAGGAAAATGAGCACTTGCATGCGGAATTGAATTTGGCAAAGGAGCATATTCTCGATGCGGAAAAGTCCAGCTTGGAGGTAAGTTATGCAATCGGTTTTTGTGTAAATTTTGCATAAAACGCTTGTGCTCTACCTCATTGCAGATGAATAATAATGCGGCATTACAACAACTTATGGCGCGTATCAAGCAACTGGAGGAGCAAGAGCATCAGCTGAGCACGGAGGCGGACGAGTTGCGGGAGCAGAATGAGCTGCTCGAATTCCGTATAGTCGAGCTGGAGGAGACTAACGACAAGGTGAGTACAGCCTAAAAGTATACTACACTTAACACATCGGATGTGATTTTGAGCGAAAACGAATGCCTTGCTGTAGGCTACGACACTTGCCCCTATATAAAAATTTTTAACAGCGAAATGTTAACTCTTGATATTTTAACATTCTCTGGGAAAAGTCAATTCACTTATCACAGCATATTATTTGTACATTATTTGAGTATTTTGAGCTTAAGCTTAAACAAGTACGGAAGGGCTAAGTTCGGGTGTAACCGAACATTTTATACTCTCGCAATTTATTGATGTAATTTTATAAAGACAACACAATTCGACCCATATATTCGGCATAAAGTTCAATAGAATAACGAAAATCATCATAAATAGTATATGGGGACTGAGGTAATTCCTAAACCGATTTCACTCGTTTTCACTACCAAGATACAACGTATCGAAGACTATACGCTCACTTAATTTAATATTACTTATAATTAGGTATATGGGATCTGGGGGAAGTTATGACCCAATTTTTACCATTTCAGGTACAGAGAGAAACTGTTATAAGAAAAAAATTCAGAGGGAATGAATTACATTAAAATATTTACCTATATTTTCGGTGAAAAATTAACCTTAGGCACTGAGTTCTTCATGTTTGATATCAGGGGCCTTGAAAAGTCATGGTTCGATTTTGACAATTTTTTCACAAGTGATGTCACAGCTCAAATACAGTATTTGTGTAAAGTTTTATTCCGCTAGCTTCATTGGTTCCTTATGAATACATTATAAAGTGAACGAATCAGATGGAATTCAAAATTGGGTTATATGGGAAGTAGACGTAGTTGTGAACCGATTACGCCCATATTCCACCCGTGTCATCAGGGTGTCAAGAAAATCTTATGTACCGAATTTCATTGAAATCGGTCGAATAGTTCTTGAGATATGGTTTTTGACCCATAAGTGGGCGACGCCACGCCCATTTTCCATTTTGTAAAAAAATCTCAGTGCAGCTTTCTTCTGCCTTTTCTTATGTAAAATTTGGTGTTTCTGACGTTTTTCGTTAGGGAGTTAACCCACTTTTAGTAATTTTCAACCTAACCTTTGTATGGGAGGTGGGCGTGGTTATTATCCGATTTCTTTCATTTTTGGACTGTATAAGGAAATGGCTAAAAGAAACGACTGCAGAAAGGTTGGCTTATATAGCTTTATTGGTTTGCGAGTTATATACAAAAAACCTATTTGGGGGCGGGGTCACGCCCACTTTTCCAAAAAAATTACATCCAAATGTGCCCCTCCCTAATGGGATCCTATGTTCCAAATTTCATTTTCATAACTTTATTTATGGCTTAGTTATGACACTGTATAGGTTTTCGGTTTCCTCCATTTTGTGGGCGTGGCAGTGGACCGATTTTCGAAAGCAACCTCCTCAGGGTGCCAAGGAACATGTGTTCCAAGTTTCATTAAGATATCTTAATTTTTACTCAAGTTATCGCTTGCACGGACAGACGGACAGACGGACAGACAGACATCCGGATTTCAAATCTACTCGTCATCCTGATCATTTATGTATAAATAACCCCATATCTAACTCTTATATTTCTTGGTGACACAAACAACCGTTATGTGAACAAAACTATGATACTCTATGCAACAGGTTGCGAGAGTATAATTACTAGTAAACATTTGGTATTCTGCATATTGTTTCTGTTCTGCGGCCCGGTATTTATGTAATAGTTCTTTCTTTGAAATTGTACAGACAATTGGTCCATTGAGCTTGCTCGTGGCAGAATGTCGAGCGAAGGAGCTTGTTGCACGTTGTTGGCTTTGTTTTTGGTTCACCACCGAATTGACAGCAAAGTTTGTGCGCTTTCAGCGCACGAGACAGGCAAAGACAGTCGCTCCGTGTAGCCAAAGAGGGGTGCGGTGTCGGCGGATTTGCGATGAATGAACTTGGTGACGAGTGTGCGGGCAGGGCGATGGCGAATTGAGTCATTCAGTGCACAGCTGCTCCACATGTCTATTGGCAGCGGACAATTTGTCTATGACATCAAACAGCAGTGAAAATGTATGATTTCTCCTTTGCCTCCGCGCAAGAGTCAATGCGTGCTGAATTAATTAACAAGTGCCAAATCGATTTGAAATTTACGTGTGTTTACCACTTGATTGACTGATTGCCTACCACATTGGCCCGCTCGTTGTATTGGTGTTGCGGGTGTTGCTGCCACCATATGATGAATCACACAACTATTCACAAGTACGCTCATGCCTTGTCAGTTATTAATTCAGGCGCCAAATGCTTTGCATGTTCCGAGAAATGTTGTTCGCTTTTGTTGCTTTCAATTCGCGACAGATGCCTGTCACATGGCGCGACACACCCTCTTTTCTTATGTGGTCGAGTGGTTTGCTTCATTGCATTTTGAACACCACAAACATTATGAACACTACCTAAACAAAGTAGTTAAATATTTGTTTGAGCGTCTTATAAAATACAATTGCATTCTGAAATTGATTTCTTTTTACCATAATAAGTCGAAAGAAACCGGTGGCTATTGCACTTTGCACATATTAAATGTATATGTTATTGGCAAAGTATCATCTTGGCACTCCTGAGCAATGAAAACTTGGCTGTCTCGATAAAACGTGACTGGTTTGGCAAATACGCAAAAGAGGGTCCACTGGAAGCTCAACAGTACTGTGTTTCTAATCAAATTCACTGAAGGTGCCTCTTTACTTCACAAGAAAAATATAATAAGCAAAACGGGTAGAGAAACTTCCTTACCATTGGGAAAACTTTGTTTTACAATAGACACCTACACATAGTTTCGCTTATGAAAGTGCTCTTCTATTAACCGAAAAACTGAAAGAGTTAAGAGGCAAACTTGTAAACAGCGGAAACTTACTCCATAACATGTGAATTCTGGAAGTCACAGCAAACATTTACAAAAAATTACAAACATCTGAAAGATTTGCCAATTTTAGATACTCACAATCCCACAAGCACAAGACAAGTTCTGTCTAAAAATACCGAATTTTCTGAGTTCGGATGAGGCACTTGTGAGCGTGTCTTGATGACACACTCGTTTTGGCTAACATTTACAGACTCGCAGGCGGCTTGAGTGCGTTAAGTCAGCGGCAAGCCCACACACTCTTGCCACTTGAGTGATTTATTGATGCGCTTTAAATGGGCGCACTTAAGCGAAATGCGCGCATGCGCAAATACTCGTAGTGATTCCGCGTTACTTACGGAGCGACATAAGCGTCTGTCTAAACAATGGCATGTCACAATAAATCGTAAATGAAGCAAAATATTTCACGTCTCAAGTGGCATAATACTTATAAATAGACGCAATCTCACGTTGCTCCCACAAGCAGCCCGAAGGCTGAGACTGAGAATATTGTAAAACATAGCATCCAGCATATGAGTATATAAAAATATATGTAGATCCAAAGCGGTTTGTCGCTGATCGCAACATTGAACCATTTCTTGTCGAACATTACAATAAATGCCGCTTGTGAGTCATTTGAGTGGTGTCTTACATATTCCGCGATTTTCAAATTCTAACTGCCCTTTATGTGCTATAATATACAATGCAAACACGATCCAGCCATGATGAGCTGTCAATTTCCTTCGAATAGGAATGATAGACGCGATTCTTACCAAAACTTCTGGAGAACTGCTTTGTTTGACCAATTACATTTTCTTCCAGTAAGAATTGACCCAAAGCAAAAATTTTATAAAAAATATAATTTAGAAAAAAAAAAAAACAAATATGTATACATATGTTATATCGGTTGATTATGAAAAGCTTGTCTAATTAAGTTTAATTCTTTCTCATTGTTCTAATTCATTGTCTGAGCTTTCATTATCAACTTCCCACTTATATTTATTTAAACAACAATAACCTTCGCTGGTTGATGGCCGAAAAATACGCTGAAAAATGTCGCATTAGCCCTGCTTTCGTTTAATTTTTACCTCCCATCCACATGTGTATACCTACTATTATGGTTGAATATGAGTTTGGGTCTATTGAGCATTACATATCTGTCATTGCAAAATATTTATGACTTCAGTTTAACGACACCGACAATGCAACAAACGTTTGGATGTTTGTGTATGACACAAATAAGAATGACAATACAACTAAGAGAACGTGTGCGCGGCACCATAAAAGTACGTCTTTCGAAAACTGTGTTAGGAGTGTGTTGGGGCGCAATGACCAGGCAGCGACTGTTGCCGCGCAAGGGAATGAGGGAATAGATGCGGTTAGAACCATAGCGCTGTGGTGCATATTTGTGTGTAGCGTTCATGCGCCTAAATTGGCAATACACCGAAGAATTTCAACCAAACCCAGGCAAATGAATGGGTTGTCGGCCGAACAGCACTAAAAAGAGCTCAAAGGGCGGCGGGGAGCGCAAGACTATATTGTTTGCTTCTCAAGTGGCGCACAATGCTTTGGATTGTTGTCGCTGGTCTCGAATTTTGACGCTGTTCAAGCAGAAAGAGATAAGAAAAACACCAAAAGCGGCCAAGTAAACAAGGTAAGCGCGCCAAATCTGACTGCAAGCGTAAGACGAAGCGCGGTGGCGGAGCGCGCTTAAACCAGTTACCTGGCGTTTATTGCATTTGCTGTAGCGAAAAACGTGCGCCAGTCGACGCGCTCAGCGAAAACACTCAAAACAAACGCAAACCCACTCAAAGGTCTCTAGTTTTGCGGGAGTGGACTATAAACGCTTGTGATAACGTCCGCACCTAGTTTGAGTGACAACAACTGGAAAAGCGTGTGCTCAACTCGCTGGCTTGTAGGCGCTCCACTGCGGTAAGCATCTCATTGGCAAATTCTCATGTGGAGTTGCTTTAGTTCACCGTCGGACGCGTGGAACTGCGCATGCTTACAAGTTTCGCGTATAAGCTTCAATTCAGCGTCACTTTCGCGGCTATGTTCAACGCTTTGGCGGCATACATATATATGTATAGGCGCATAGCGTCCATGGCGCCATTAACGCTTTTCGTGCGCCCAAAAAGAGACGAAAGAAAAGAAACGGAAGCAAAGCGTTCTTCTTACACAATTTGCAAGTGTTAGCTCTACTGTAAAAGACTTATTAAGTAAATAAATGGTTAAAAATATTTGAGTTGACGGAGACTTAATAGAAAAGTGAACTGATCCATTGCGAGTGAAGTGAGCCCGAAGCATTCGGGAATCTATACAAAGGCGTGCAGATACTCTCAAGTGTATTCTCAATAAGCAGTCAAACAAGCTAATTTTGTGGCAGTAAGTCACTAAGTCATAGAGGAGCGGCTGTTCACGCTCGCCTGCCGCCAACGAGAAAAAGATGAGCCAAAAACTTAAGTGGAGATAAACAAATTAAATTCTTAAGAGTGGAAAAAAGTATTTCGCGAACGCATTGACATACTTCGTATGTACACATAATAAATATATTAATGCAAACAATAGAGTCAAAAGTAAAAATAAAAGCTCAATTAGGTGCTCAGTGTGCTCAGTGTGTTTATAATCCTTCAAGCAATTTGTTTTGTTAAAAATTGTATTGAAAGGAAAGGCCAGCGTCTAGAACAACCAGCTCCGTCTGCGCATTACGTCAGCTAAATGTGTTTCAGTACTTCGCTGAAATTACAAACTAGCAACAGTGCAAAAATCCAATAATAAATTTGTTCGACCAGACAGCAATTAATATTCGGTTAAGAACAGTCTCATCCGCGACTACATCATAATAATCGCAGCATACCGCGGACAAATCGCAATTTATTAACTTCGAAGTTTTCAAAAACAAATATCTTCTTAAAGCACACACACACACACACAAAATACTCAATTCAACGAGATGATCGATATCCATCCATAAGTGGTAAAACAACAAAATCGTTTGATTTGCTTCACTTGAAGTGTGTAGTAGCAACTTAAATTCAACTCAAACCGAAAAGTATTAATATTCATACTGAAATTATAAAAAATCTAAATATACATATATTAACAAAGTACAACCACCAACGCTATACCCATATATGTATGTATAAACAGCAACAACACCGCATTGGAATATACTCGATAATTGAAGACGTGCACATAAACAAATTGCGATGCTTTGTGACGATGATTTTATTTGCTTAGTAAGTCGACACTTCTTTCTCAGATGTAATACAAACATACATACTCGTATGTGTAATATTGAGTATTTTGCGCGGATTCTCCAATTTAGTTCCTTCCATGGATAAATCCTTCTGACATAGTCAGGTCCTCTGAGTAAAGGTTATCATTTTAGGGTGTATTTATGATAACAGTTCGCTTCACCAAATGCAATAAAATGGTAATAGAGGCCGGCCGAATTTCTATTCTTTGGAAAACCCATTACAAAAGCAGTGCTTTCTAATAAGTCTAAGCTCTACACTTACTGCCATTTGGCATTTGACATGGCCTCCAATTAACAAGTCATTTTTGGTCAGCTTTAGCGCTGTCAGGTGTCATAAAGTTAATCTGAACGTAGTTTTGTGTGTTGTGTGCGAAGGCGTGTGGGCGTGTTTGTGTGGCGCCGAACGATTGTGACCATAACGCTGATATGTGGACAAGACTCACTTGACTACGGTGCCAATAAGCCATTTCACGGAAGCACACCTACACAAACTTTCGCACGAATGATACAAATAAATAGCACACAAATAGAAATTCTTCGGACAAATAATCACCGTAATTGATCGCACATCGTGCGTATCGTATGTACTTATACATATCTTTAGTGACATTTCTTGTGTCTGTTTACAATTTTACTACTTTTATTCCCAAAGTAGTGGCTCTTCAAATTTGTTTTAAAAGTTTCAAAGGCTTAGATATGAAAGTGCGTTAAGTTTAACATCAGAAATAATGTATGGGCACAATGTAGCCTTCGCGTGTTTTCTGTTATTGTTCCCATGATTAAAGGTTGGTTAAAAATTAAAATTTTATTTAAAATATTCCTAAGGGTAGTGAGAGCCCTCATTCATTAATAAAAAGATTTTCACTTGTCTCCATCTCAAGAACTTTTCGCCATATCTTTATCATTATTTTGCTAATTTGACTAGTAATTATGAATATTTACGGTATTTAAAATTTATTCAGATAAGTATTTCTTTTCCTTTGTGTTTTATCTATCGCATTAGAGTATAATTGAATTAAATAACCGATCATTTATAAAGTTTTTGTTTAAATGTCAGCAAGTTTGGGCGGTGTATCGCAGGTTGCATTAGTAATTTTTGTTCTGAAATTTGAAATCATTACAGTTATTAAGCCTGTATTGCATACATAAAGTTAAACAACAGCAACTACGATCGGTGTGTATATGCAAATTCATATCTTTTTTTTATTAAACTACAATGAATCTCCATATTTTTGAAAAGGGTTTTCCGAATGTACTTACGATTTCTTTTATTGTATTAGAAATTCAACCTCACTTGATTCGCAGAGTAATTATGGGAACTGGTTTAGTTTCTATTTTAATACCTGCCCATCATTTGTAATTTTGATACCGGATTAATTGTAGTAATTTGCAAGTGAAACACTTTCAGATATAAATTTTTTTCTTTTAGTGGTGTGATGAACGAGTTATTTACTAAGTATCCGGTAAATTATTAATTGCTTGGCGAAAGACTTGCTTTGCTAATGTTTATATGCTAACTATTTTTTTTTTGTCATCTATGTATTTCTAAGGAAAATTTTAATTGCCTCATTTGAGAGGCTGTTTACCTTTTTACGAGTAATTGGTAAGCCCTTTAATTTGTTGCAATAGCTTTGGTTTTACCATTTGCCTAGTAGACTATACGAAACCAGAGCGAATTTTGAATTACCTGAAAAAACATAAATATAATGTATTTCTCAACTAATTTGTACTGTCCTTTCTTCCATCCATTTATTTAGTCCATTCAACATAGTGACTTCTGAATGAAGAGCCCAATGCGGCGAAGATCGTCGAAATTATAAATCTACTTTTTTCATTTTCAAATTAATGAAGTGTTAAGTAGTAAGCCCTTATGGGTTACGCTGTCTCATTAATTATGCAAACAGACATTCAACCGCACATCTTCCAGCTTGAAAATACTTAAATTGGTGTGTGAGATTATACTCGTACATACCACGCAGTCTAAAAGAGTATTGTAGATGGTTAGAATGGACGCTTGTTTGTGAGCATACCGAGAACGTTGGCTATTAGTTGAACTGATTTACATATGACTAAAAGATGTGAATCGAAAACTTATTTAAAAGTTTTATGGCAATTGCCATTAGTCATCATTCCCAGCACGTGAGCTAGCGACAATTTGCTTAATGCTAGTAACAGTTATGGCGAAGCTATTGAGATATCGGTTTTGTTATGCTTCGAACCATATACTTACCTAAACGAATATATATATTTAGATGAATTTCAGAATAACACAGCGGATCAATTAATCCTATAGCAAATATTAATTTAATTTTTAACTTTGTTTTATTGCCGAGTAAATACTGACTATATCTAATAGCGATATGAAATCATTGTTCCCTGTAGAAAATTTATTTATAAACTTTCTACGGCTCACATGACTATTGCTAGTAATCTCGAAATCCATTTAAGCTGCAAATATTGCGAAATTTCCATGAGGCGCGCTGCCCCTATTTTCGTCTAGTCTGTACTCTGCGCCTTTCGCTGCAACTATTAACCGCAATTTTCAGCGTTTACACACAGAGAAAAACAACGATGAAACATACCGTAAGCGATTACATTTGCAAACCTTAAAAACCATTCGAGTTGAAAATCAATTAAACTACCCACCGACCGACCAACCTTGCCAAGCATGCGAATTAGCAGAAGTTCAATCGAATGCAATATTTGTGGATAAACAAAATGGGACTAGGCAAAATTAAAACACCGACAAATGAGCGTGTGGTTGTTGTACAACAGATACAATAGATGCACCTGAGCGCGTTTTAATTGTGCAAATCTACAGCAAAATCAGTGAAACGGTGAAGAGTGATCAGCGAATGGTGAAGCGTAGACACGCAGCAGGCCTCGTGCGGTAGCTTGTTGGCGGTGTTGGGGGACACGCAAGCGGTGCAAAGAAATCACGGCGCTTAGTAATGCAACGATTGTTTTATTGCCAAATAAAATAATAATAGCGAAGCTATAACTGGTTGCTACTGCTACTGCAGCTTGCAATTATCTGTAGTCAAAAGCGCCCAAGCGCACTCACACAGATACTTGAAGTACTCAGGTGCTCATTCGACATTCGCTTTAGAGCACATTTAATGCTCATTTACTAATTTTTCGTCACCGTTTTTTTGTTTTTTGTTTTTGTGATTTGTACTAAATATATACGTGTTTCTCCTAAATTATTATCATCTCCTCGTATTGATGTGAAAACTGGTTTCGTCTTATCATCGTTTGATTTTTAATTAAAAATCTTCACTTTTGCTTACCATAATCCCTTAAAATTATGCCTTGATGTGATCTCCGAATTTTCGTCTCTTCTAACAGGGATAGATTCTGGGTCCATTGTTGGACCCGACAGTTTAGTCCAAGCGCTCCTTGTGGTTTTAAATGTCATCTTGTCATGTGGTGTCCATGTCGTTTGTCAATTTCTTCAAGTTTTGAATAAGATTGTTATATCAATTATTCGATTAGTTTTTAGTATTAGTTAACTAGGATGATTTAATTGAAAAATATATGGGTATTCATTACTTTTTAGTGGTCACTGCAGAGCCATGCCACCAGTCCCACAACTACAGACAAGTCACAAACAGTCACAGCTCCCACAGCAACGAATATTTGGACAAGTGGGGAAGATCCCATGCAGATGATCTTCGGGAAATGTGGCGATGGAGGCGCAAACAAGACCTCTGGCTTTGCGTCGTCACATAGTCAGCAGCTTAACGAAGATGAAGCTAATGTAATTGCTTAAATACGAGTAGTATATTCCAAAATAGGATTTCAACTCCTCTCCTTGTATATTTCAGTTAACGGATCCCGCCAATGAAGAATTCCGCCATCGAATCACACAAATGCTAAGGAAGTATTCGCTGGATAGCGACGACAAACACTGCCTGCAACAGCTGATTCAATTGGTGCAACATTTGGATTTGATGGCGCAGCGTAGCGAACCAAACTCCTTGAATACGGCATCGTGCTCCAGCGACGAAACCAGCAGTTTGGAATTGGTAAGCATCTCTATGCGAGTATTCGATTGGGCGACTACTCAGTTGTTGTAGAATGTGGTGTCTGTACAGTGTGTGTATATTTATTATTGTTTAATTGTACGAACGGCATTTGAAAATTTTATCAATAGTCATTGCACATAAATATATTTCAATCATTCTTTATTTAGTAAAATAAAATAAAAATACATTTTTCTAACATTTAAATTACGTGTAATTATATCATAAATAAACCGAGTTTTATTGCTTCATTTTCCCCTAACAAACATCCGCAAATTAAAGGTAAAATCGCGTATATCGGATTACAGCTCAGCATCATCGGCGTCAAGTGCTCGATCCACGCATGAAGTCAGCTGCAGCAGCAGTAGCAATTCAATTACAAAATCGGCCACAAAACCTGCTGTACCTGCCACATCGCCTTCCAACGCAGCTCGCATAGTTGCCACAGTTTCGCCCTACAACAGTTCACCCCAGCATCAGATAGCATACAACAATAACAATAGTAGTTGCAATCAACTGGTGCCCACCAATACACCAACAGATTCACCACGGAAATCTCGCCAAGCCTGGCAGAGTAACAGCCTTAGTGAGAGTGGGGTATTTGTTGAGTCTGATTTCTTGAGCGACGTAAGTGAGAATAACGTTTGTACTCAGACCGACTTCGAGGACGAGAGTGCTGTCACCCACGCTGCACGGGATCTCTGCAACGAACTACAAAAACTCCAGTGTACTGATTCGACACGCAAAAGCGGGGTCGCCAATTTACCTGCCCGTTCACCGAACACCTCTCAGTACTCCCCCAATTTAAGCGAGCAAAAGCAATTGCAGTATTACAAGGAACGCTTGGCGCTTCTGGAAAGCAAAGTACTCATATATGAGAGTTCTGGCGATTTACAGAACAAACGGTTAGCTGATCGGCTGCAACGAGAGATTTTATTAGAGAAGGAATTGAAAGAGCTTAGAGACCGCGTCGAATTTTTAGAAAGTGAGAATCTAACACTCGAGGAAGAAAAGTGCGAATTCGAAGAGGCTGAAAACGACACCCGTTTACGTCTTCAACGGCTGGAGGTGGAGCTGGAAATACTCAGTCAACGGAACGTTGAGCTTGAAATGTCCAGAGAGGCACTAAGTGCCAAGTATAAAGACTGCCGCTCTGAGTGTTTGATTCTACGCGAAGATTTAGGCGTTAGTGAGACGCAGATTCGTCATATTGAAGAAGATAAACAGAAAGCCAAAGAAAATCTTGAAATACTACACAATTTGTTACCCTTAATTGTGGCCTATTACACCACCGTGGCGTACTCGCATTGGACAAACAATAGCACCAACGAAAATCCTTATCCAACGGATACATCGAATAAAACATACTCAATAGAATTTTGTGAGACCCTTGAAAATAAAATGGGTAATGTGATGCCAATGGTCACCGATCGCGTGAATGATGTGCTCCCGGCTTTTTCGGGAAATCACTTTGATCGCGCATCTCCAATAGCAAATTTCAACTGCGAAAATCAATTCTATAGAAATGAAACCCCCGAAGTGCCTAACTGTGTGTGCCAGTACCTGAAAGAGGAAGTAAAGTGTTTGCGGAATCAGATTAAGGATTTAAATTCTCGCCACTACGAAGCCATGGAATCGGCTGATACTCACTGGGTGGAGCTGGAGCGCCAGTACAAGGATCGTGAAGAAGCGTACCGTGCCAAGGAGTGCTGCCTTAAGGCGAAAATTCAAAAACTTCAGGACTGTCTGCGCGATGACGCACGAGCGGCTAATGAAAAGATTTGTCAGTTGGAAGAGGCTGAGAGCGATCTGAAGAACTGTCTTGTACGCGTCTCAAAAGAGCATCGCGATTTGCTAGATGATAACGAATTCATGCGTTGCGAATACGAACGCCTGAAAGAACAGTTGGACGCGTTGAAGGCTCAACAAAAACCAACTCTTGATCAACTCGAGCAAGAGAAGAAGCGCAATAAGACTCTGAATGATGAGGTGAACTTCATGCGAAAATTGCAGGCAGAAACCGAGTGTAGGAACTTAGCCGAAATGGAATCTCTACAAGGACAACTGTTTGAATTAAAAAAGGAATTCCTACACATTGAAGTGACGAACAGTGAGCTGAAAGAGGAAGTGGCAACTTTGGAACAGCAAGTTATAAAATTGCAACATAGCGAGAAAGATTTAGAAGACAAAACGCGAGTTCTCCAAGATGAAGTCAAGAGCAAGGAGGAGATGGTGCAGAAGTTAGAAAAACGACTGGAACGTTCAGAAGGGTATAGTTTGGCACAAGAGCTCAGCGGCAGCCCTTCAAAGCGCTTCAAACGTGAAGACGTTAAGGATTTGAAAACTGCTAGCACGGGCTTAGGGAATGCATTGCGTAATTTCAAGGTATTTTTCTTTTCACTCAATATATATACATTTAGTTATATTACTTAATTGTACGCATTTTCGTATGTAGGAATGTGAAACAAGTCTACCCTCACACCAACAATTCTCGAGTGTGGCACGAGATGTAAAACGTTTGGCAGATAGTCTTCTGCATGGCGATTCGCCCGACGATGAGGTAAGCATTACAATAGAAAATATTAAAGAGAAACCCCAAGAGTCCGAAAGCACTAAGATTCAGCTATCAGCGGACGATGTAATCGCTGAGGAAAATCTTGAAATTCCCGAAATAAATATTGAGCCAGAAGCAGATGAAAATAGTAAAGAGCCTTCACATGGGCAAGATTTGACGATTGCAATGGCTCTCATGCCACAATTCGTTATTGACGAATGTCTTATGCCCATTTTCATGACCCCCAAAGAAAAACAAATTTGTGCTAAGCAAATTAGCGAGGTGCCTTCCGAGTTGCGTATGCTTTCAGATGGTGGTCGTCAGACCGCTAAAGTTTCCGAAACCTTTAAGCGACTTTCATTAGTGACATCGCAAAGAAATCGAAAGAGGCGTATTAAGCGCCGCGTTCTTCAAACCCGAGTTCGTCGTATTGTATCATGTTTCAATTCTCGTCGTCCCACAAGATTCCACGATGTAATTGATATTGACATCAGCCAATCGGAGGTACTTCAACGTTTCGATAGCTTCCATTCCCTTCGCGAAGATGCCGCGGAATCGCATCACAAAATAGACGCCTTTACAGAAACAAATTTCGACAAGTTCGATAAAGAAACGGAAACTGAAGGTATCTATATCGAGAGTAAAGAGAGCAGTGTGCAGGTGAATGACGACATGAATCCCGAGAGAATGCTCGATTGCGTGCCTTCGCAGGCTCGTATGTTCATCAATCTGCTGAAGTCTTCAGTCATACACGATGCTGTGGAGGTTTCCGAGTTCAATAAGAACCTAATAAAGCGTTGGGAAGCAGATAAAGAGTTTCGCGACGGACTGGAAATATTGCAAACATATTCAGTTTTCGATAGCAACAGCAACGAACAAGTATCTGCCGAGAACTATGAGCACTTTGTAAACGCAATGTCGTGCTTGCATGTCCTTGAGGAACTCTTCAAGCCGACTAAGGTGCCGGTGCGTATTATCACTGCGTACTATATACCATACATCTCGTATAAATACTTACTATATACATATGTACATATTAATGATCGATTATTTGCGATTTCTTAGATCATGCAACAAATCGAAGATCAAATTAATGAACAACTTATGAACTTCCATACCAAACGCATGGAGTCGGAATTCTATTGCACCGTTTACTATCCGGTAAAAAGAGAAATTAACTCGGAATCTACTAATGATTATGAACTCTTCTGACAAATCCAATGTGAATGCTAACGATCATTGTCGATACCGTGGATTTGATCGCGGATTCTTTACTAATCGAACCAATTTCTGAAAAATTAAAATCTGTTAATATCAAATGTATTTGGAAGTATGTTTGTGTGTGTAAGACGAGTATGTACCTAATAGAGATAGAGATCTGTCTACAAATTTGATTACAACGAAATAATACGAAAAATAGTAAGTTGTGGTGAAAATCAGTAATAAATGAATGTCTTAAATGGTGGAAATATGGAACTACTGCATCTTCTTTTCTTTCATTATATGGATGTGGCTCACTTCTGGTTCGCAGATAAAATCGAACTTATTTTAACTGTGTCCATAATATTCCATTGTCTCAAACGGGTTATGGTGTTTGACGTCAGTCCAATAGTTTCACATAACTGACGTTTGAGTTATTTGAGTTTCAAACTCATACGAGAACAACTTTCAAAAAAGAAACAAATTGAAATGAATTTATTTTTAAGTTTCGTGAAATGTTAAACGAATTTCTTTTATTCGTCAAAATTTGCTGTAACAAGAAAGAAAAACTCGCAAAAAATTTAAAAATATTTGGGAATTCTTTGCATAATGGATACAGATAGAAAGCCTTGTAATCGGCCAACGTGCGTCAATCGGACGAAATGTGCCCAAATGAACAAAGATGCTAAGCGATCTGCCGTAGCTTTATGTAGACCAGGAGCTGAATCGGCTAAAGCTACTTCGCCAAACGTTGGAAATTCTACGCAGATATTATTTGTTGATTCGAACTTCACGGAAACTCCTAGTGAGTATGACATCTTCTATGATTGCTATAGCGATGTTGAAATAAGTCAGCCAAATGCTGTGGTGTCTTCAATGTGTGGTCTAAGTGTTCCACCGCCTCCTGTAAAAGATTCTAGAATGTTTCGCGATGCACTCAAACAAGTTATTCTTACTGCTCAGACGCTCTTAGTCGAATTCGACAGTGGTAGTCGCAAGGAGCGTAGGAGGTGTGGTTCGCGTTGTCGATGTGATGTGCGCAATATTAAACCTCAAACACAGACAGTACAATTGGAGGTAACGGCCAAAGTAGCTTCAAATAAATCAACCACACCGCAAAATATTCGCATCGATCCAATTACATTTACAATACCACTGAAACTACACGTACAGGGACAACACCAACACAACATACCATACTCGGTGTCACAGCAATCAAACGAATTGAGGAAGCCGCCAGCTATGTTAGACCGAGATCCAATACAGAATATGTTTTCCTCGATGGAACCAATACGCACGGCAATAATTACAGCCCCACGACAGGACATGAGCTGTAAGACGGAATAAACAAGTTCAAGCTTTAAATAATTATCGTTCTCTGTTAGGTATGCCTATGGAAGGAACTGGACAAGCTTTTGATTTTCAATCGGCTTTATTACAACAAATGGTTGCTATACCACCGGGTTTTTTGCAGTTACCTCTATCTGGTGCTGAAGGCTTTTCAGCGCCCCCTCCGCCCAAAGGAGTCTCGTCGAGAGTACAAATCCAAGTTCCTCCGCCACCACCACTAATGACATTAGGCAGGCCAGATGAAAGAGCGGCGGTGAAAGCGAAAGGATCTTGTGGAGGAACTTGCTCAGTGAGACGTCAGCAAGTTCCTTCGACTGAAGCCTTTTTATCGCCGTCTTTAGCACCTGTTACTAAAGGGCCATTTTTGGCTACAATAACAACGTCGTCGATTCCATCTGTAGGAGCAGGTAAATCACCTCAAGTATCGGAAGCACGAAGTCAAGGCGTATGTGTAATGTGTGGACGCGGAGGTGAGCAGTTAGATAAACAAATGGAATCATCTAAAAGAGCTCCATGTGGAATGTGCTCGATAAGAAATTTTGTCCTGCCGCAGCCGCGTGAGTTTCCCACTCCTATGCAGAAAACGGATACATATGGTGAATATTCTCGAAGTGATAAAACCGCGGAATCGTTGGTAGTACTAGTTCCTCCAGCTATCCCAAAATCCGCAGCTGTTACCGGTGCTACATGTCCTTTTGGTGGTCTTCAAAAACAAATGGAAGCACAGCGTTCATACGGTGCTGCGGGCCCAATAGGACCATCGATTCAGACACCTCAGCACAAAGATGATCAAATAGATGTTGACAAACAACAATATGAGGTGAAACATACTTTAAAAGGACCATGTGGAATGTGTTCGACGGCGGTTCCCGCACCACCACCATTTGAAGAGCCCTTGCAGAAAACAAAAGGACCCTGTGGAGTGTGTTCAAAGCCAAAGGCACCAACACAAATGCCACAAACAGAAAAAGTTGGGGTTTCTTCCAATCGTGAACCAGTTATTGAGAAAGCGGAAAAGGCCCCTTGTGGGATTTGCTCGATAAAGTCTACAGCTCAAATGGGTTTTGAGAAAGCACCTTGTGGGATAAGTTCTAAAACAGCAATTGAGCCCATCAAAATGGAAAAACCTCCATGCGGAATTTGTTCGAAGAAGCCAGCAGCTCCAATGGAGGCTGTGAATGTGCCAAGTGGAATTTGTTCAAAATCAGTAGACGAGCCAGTAAAAATGGAAAAATCTATATGTACAATTTGTTCGAAGATGCCAGTAGCTCCAATGGAGGCTGTGGATGTGCCGAGTGGAATTTGTTCAAAATCAGTAGACGAACCGTTGAAAATGGAAAAAATTCCATGTGGGATTTGCTCGAAAAAGTCAGAGGTTCAAATGGATATGGAGCATGAGCCCGTTAAAAGAGATAAGGCACCTTGTGGAATTTGCGCGAATAGGTCAGAGGCTATAATGGAGATTGTGAAACCGTCTTGTGGGATTTGTTCAAAATCAGTGGATGGACCGGTGAAAATTTCAAAAGCTCCTTGTGGTATTTGCTCAAAAAAATCAGCAGCTACAATGGAGATTGTGAAAGGGCCTTGCGGAGTTTGTTCAAAATCAGTAGAGCAACCCTTGACATCACAGAAAGCTCCTTGTGGTATTTGTTCTAAAAGATCAGCGGGACCAATGGGCCTTACAAAAGGGCCTTGTGGGATTTGTTCAAAATCTGTAGAAGAACCTGTAAAACCTTGTGGTATTTGTTCAAAGGGTATAACTACCCAGTTGGAGGTTGAAACAGGACCATGTGGAAAATGTTCTCGTGGAGGTACTCCATTTGTGACTGCAGAAAAAGGTCCTTGTGGAGTTTGTTCAAGGGGAATCGAGGCAGCGTCCACAGATGAAATGTATGAAATAAAAGGACCATGCGGAGTATGTTCGATAGTGCAAAGCGGCACCTTTAAGGTGGAAACAGAAGAAATTGGAGGTCCCTGCAATATTTGTAAAAAGGGACTACCGAAATCACCCGATTCCCGAGATATTTGCGGAATTTGTAAAAAGGTACGGGCTCCCGAGAACCAAGGAATACCATCGGACATAGTTCCTTGTGGAAAGTGCACTTTAGTCGGAGCTCCGTGTAAAATATGTGCTCAAGCACCAACAACAAGTTCAGCTGGAGGATCTTATGGAGCGTGTAAATTTCCACCTTCTTCACCTTCAAATAGAAATAAAACATGTGGATCTTGCTTAGTAGCACCGTCAAAACCCTCGAGCATTCGATCGTGCGGTACATGTTTGTTTACCCCTCCAGTAATGGGAGACCGAACTTGCGGTACATGTATGTTGCTTAAGCCTGCACTGGAGATTAGCACGGAATTAATATCACCAATAAAAGCAGAGCCGGAACATCGGTTATACAAGGCATTACCGCAACACAAAGATATTCATATTTGTTCGCCGTGTCGTTACGATCCGAGTCCATTAATTGACGAAGAGGGTAATGTATTTTGTCCACAAAATTGTGGTTGCTGCTTATGCCCTTGGCGAAAACGTGCCACAGACAGCCAAATTGATCAAATAAAACATGAAAAAATCAAAGTTTGTAAGTGTCGTATGAAGGGATCAATATTTGCCGATTACACATCACGTGCTAAATGTAGCAACACATCGTACTTTGATTGTTGCCCATGCCGCGAAAGAGCAGAGGCTAAGTATTTGGAAATGACCGGTGAAGAGATGTGGAGTCCCGATGACAAATTAAAGGAACGAGTCCGCGGTGATCCCGTCAATTTGGAGGATGTTGTAGAATATAAACGCCCGAGTGCACCATAGTTTTATGTTCTCTCAGGAGTTTCCTTAGGCACATTCAAATCTACACTAAAATAATAATAATACAAATATTTACTCATAAATATGTAACTAAATGAATTTGAATCATAATCAATGCGTTGTAAAGACAATATCAAATAAATTGATACGTTTTGGATCTTTAAATTGGAAGGAGACTTTAATATTAATATAATAAGTTTATGTAACAGGCTTCAAATGCAGAGGTGGGTTTAACCCCAAATCTCGATAGACGCTTTGCATTGGAGAGTTATTGAAGTTAGAATTTATGGAGATGCGCAATCGAAATTATTTTCACACCTCTGTACAATTTTCGTTTATCACAACTACCCTATATTTGTTGCGTTTTTCTTTGACACTGAATATAGGACTTTTTTTGAATTTTGAACTTAAAATTATTGAAACATTCGTAGATTTTGTCGAAATATTTTCTGTTATCTAATTTGTATTTTGGCGACTTGTCTTTTGTATTTCTTTTCCGTTTTTAGGCACTGCAGAGAAGTGCTCCCAAACTGATACTCACAGAGATAACGCACATCTAAGCGGCGCCCAAACCATCCACCTACGTATAGAGCCCCATGCACAGAACGCAGCGATGTCCTGCATCAACTATCCGTCTAATTATCGGGTAATTATGGAAACACCCGTGCCCACCATAAGTAATCAGCCACAGCCAGATGAGCAGCCGCTAACACCGGTGCAATGCTCATGCCAGCGTACTTTCCAGCAGCCAAACCCTCATCAGCAATCCCCGTATCCACCGCAGCAGCCTCCTTCGCCAGCACAACATCCCCAACATGACATTCAGCATCAACAAATACATCAACTGCACCAACAGCAAAAGTTGTCATTTCAACAACAACAGCAACAACAACAGCAACAACAACAGCAACAGCAGCAGCTTCAACAAATACAGTTGTATCAGCAACAACAACAACAGCTACAACAGTTTGTAAACTGTCTAAATCAACAGCCAGTTGAATCGGCCTCGGCTAGCAAGTCCAGTCAGCAAGATTCCCAAAATTCTCAAGGTTCTACTGTAACAACAGCCGGTCTTTTCAGCAAAGCCTATTGCATTCGATCAACATCAGAATCAGGTGGCCAGCTGAGCTGTCGCTGTCCATTTGAAATTTCTATTTCTTCGGCACACCCACCGGCACGGCCTTCTTATGAGATACGTTTACCAAGTGGAATGGCGTCGTCAAATTATGGTGGTAAAAACAACTTGAGTGAGGAAGAGTTCTTTTCGCTTAGTTCGGCTTCTTCAGATCGGGATGAGTGCATACCATCGGCGGCGGTTAAAGGGAAAGGTAAAAATGGTAATAAAACTAAGAACCGCTTTTCAGATTGCGAATGCTGTCCATCCGCACCAGAGAAGAAGACCAAATCGAACGCGAACCCTCCACGTAATGTAGCAATACTTCAATTGCTGCGCGAAGTCGTTCAGTTAATCAATCAGAGTGACGAGAGCGGTACTGGCTGCGGGTGTGGTGTAGCAACAACAAAAATGCGAAATATTGGCACACTTGGTTCGGAGGAATCGATGGCTGATAATGGCCCATTCAATTCCGGTTTTAAAATAACATTCACTCCAAGTCGTAAAGGCACCAGCCCAATACCATCGATTGCTCATTCCGAAATGTCAGAACCGCAACCAGTAGGACAACCCGTTAATATACCACTGCAATTGCCATGCAATCTTATAATCACTCCAAACTTATTAACGTGTGCGCCCTGTACACCCTGTACACCATGTGTACCCTTGTCTAACATGCCAAACACTTCGCCACAAAAGATGCAAATCACGGCTGCATCCGAAGGGCCGACAAAGTCACTGAAGAAGGTAAAGGTTGGAGAAAAGCATGCCGAAGGCTTTTGCGGTTCTAAAGGAGTGTCTTGTAACTGCATTGGAGATCTTGAGTTAATCGAAGAGATAGCAACCCTTGCCCTGGCTGCAGACCCAAAAAATCGCTCTGAACCTTCTAGTCAGCCTTGCGAGGAGGATACTCGATATGGTACTGGAATTACTTTTGATTCAATTGTATGTGCCAAAGGTTGTCCAGAAGAATGCACCTGTAAGCAGCCATGTCTTTGTCCAGTGCACGGCTTTTACCAACCTCCCGCCATATTTGCCCAAGGTGCACAACCGGCTGAGGATGAAGACTGCGAATGTATGGACGGCGAAGACATCGGTATAGTCACAGAACCGAGTCAATCGCAAACCCATGTCTCGGCCGCTCCATCTGCCACTGCCAGCCAGCGAACTAACCAAACGAACAAAACAAAGAGTGATTGTACTGAATGCAGCTGTTGTCATTGCCAGGCGATGCGTGAGAAGCAAAATTGTACAACCGTTGCCACCCAGAATCAATCGAAAGGTAGCTGTAGTGAGTTGGTACGTACACATATTGTACATTGCTGAGCTTCCCTAAGTAATTAATTAATTGTGAATATATATATTTGACAGAGATTCTTTATCGATTCCATAATCATGGATTTGGATGCAATGGAGAAAGCGCGGCGCAAGAAAAGTGCCGAACAGGTAATTTTGCTCAGAGAGATCAACTGTGCAAGGTTGCAAAATATGATAATTCGCGGTACTTTCTTTATAAGATTCTAAAATTCAAAAATTCAATTTATGATTTAGAACACAACACCCACACGAGCTAAGCTCTGTCCGCGCCAAAGCTTTCCAGTTACAATCACAGAAGTCTCTGACCTAGGCATTTCTTCGCTATACGTGAAGTGGGTGATCCACGACTGTTGTGGTATTGGTGGTTACGAGGTAGAGTAACATTTAGTAATCGGAATAAACGTGTATAACCAATCAATTCTTTCTGTGTGCACAGATCTACGTCGACGGTTATTTAACGAATCGCTATTTCCACTGCAATCACGAAGCGGCTGTGATCTGCGATGTCGACGTCACGAAGCCGCATAAGATAGTGCTGGTTGCTCAGCCGAAGCAATCCGACTGCAGCTGCGGTGACAACATGGAGAACAGGTGCAAGGAGTTGATGCGCAAGGGCGATGCCGATAAAATGGATAAAACAATTGTGCCTCCATCGTCCCTTTGGATGCCCAGCATTTACTTGTACGACCCTTGTGACAAGAGGGACGGACCGCCGATCAACCGCACCAGCCTTTGAATCATGTTCGCTTCCATTCACAAACTATTTCGTGTTGCTCTCGGTGGACCGACTACAAATTCTCTAACCTTCAAATAATTAATATCGGCTGCGAATTTGCGCTTACCACGGTGGGGGAGATTAAGGGCGCAATTATTTTGAACAAAAGAAAGGATTAACACGTGCGTGGAATAAATATATAGAGCAAATAACAAAAAAAAAACAATAAAAATCCGAAAACTAGGGGAATTCTTCAAATTTAAAGTTCCCGCTCAAATTAACCGATAGAATGACGTGAAATGCTAGTCAGTGAAAATTAAATGTTTAAACTAAAAAATCACAAATTCGCAATTGAGCGCAAACAAAACTAAATATGTACAAGTGTATACATACATACATACATATATGAATGGATATTGCCGTTAGTTATAGGAGACGCCTAAGCCGACTGCGTCTCGATCAATTGAAAAGGCCAAAGCACTAAGGAAATTCGAATGCCAGATATCGAAAAAAAAACTTTTTAGAAAACTTAATTAAAAAATTTCAAAAAATATCAAAAAATGTCAAAAACTAAAACAAAAAATGGGGGTGGATAATTACTATGCTACATTTGGGATGCCTGTCGGTTGTGCAAATTTGCTACTGCATTTTAAAAAAAAAAAAGCTTAACGAAAGTAAGTAATATGTTTCAGTAGCGAATTTGTGCAAACCGAAGCCAGGAAGAAGGGTCTTCGCAATGCGATCGATGGCCCTGCGATCATCGGATATGTAAAGCAATATTCTGCTTGCGTTGTTGTTATTTGGCCCGGTCGGTGCTCGTATGCGTACGAGTGTGCACAACGTGTGTGTGTGTATGGTCGTACGGCATCGGATGTGTGGCCAAAGGAGTGTAATGTAACTATCTATGTGTGTACGTCTTGATAAATAAATTCTAATGTTAGTCGAAGTAAAAAAGTGCCTTAAAATTAATTTTAATGATGTAAAGAGGAAAATCTCACAAATCTGCATTGAGTTCATTTACATTTAGTTTTACTTAATTTTTAGTTTTTAGTTTTTTATTTATTGTTTAGTGCTCGTACTGTACAAACATTCATGAAACACACCACAAATTGATAATCACAAATGCTTTGTAAGTAGTTTCTAATGCGAAAAAAAGCCGATCTTTCGTTTATTTTACTTATAAGTTAGTAATATTTTTCATTAAAGAATTATTATTTAATTAATAAAATCGTTGAAGATTCTAATAATTTCAGCTATCCAATTAATATCGAATTTACTAAAATCCATATTTATACCAAATTTGCATTAAAAGATTAATTTTGAAGTTTCCATTTCAGTAGCTTGTAGTCATTTTCCCACTTTCCTCGATCGCCTACAATCAAGCACTGTTTTCATAAATTTGTATATACACTGTCGAACGCTCATTAAAGCGGAGTCTAGGCCCCAATCTATGGCTTCAACAAAAACGATATGTTGTTGTTCACGCAAAGAGCTTTTGCCTTAACATTTACATTTACTTTATACGCTAATGAATTTGGTGTTAATCTCTCAATACGAGTATACCTGAATGATACAATATATTGTACACGCATCTTATTGCCTTGATAAGTGTTAAGCACGTAAGGGAAATGAATTTATAAACAAAAGGAAAAAAAGAAACAAAAAAATATTACGTTGTAGTTAATTGTAAAAACATTCAACACATGTAGAAACACCCATATTTTTAAAATAAAATTGTTTAGCGTATGTTTTTGCATGTTAACAATACATACATACACATGGAAATGTTTACCATATTACCATATTTATGAAGAGAAAAACAAATATATAATTTTAAAAATGTTTTGAATTTTTAAAAAGGAATAATTTCCAAAAAAAAAAGTTAATCAACAAAATTTTAATAAATTTATATCTTCCTTGATATACTTACATTTATTTGCAATTGTGTTTCAATTCTAACTACATGAACTCCGCAAAAGAGCGTGTCTAAAGCTGGATGGTTGGTCCTGAATCTTAACTTGTAGCAGGTTTCCAAGTTCAGAACTAAAAATGGTACATTGGTGGTACATTGTTTCACAATGATAATCAATCACCCGTGCGTTCGTTTGAATAATGGAATACGTTTACATTTTGAGGAGAAAAGTGGCATTAAGTCTATATACGAAAATACAATCATGTTCATTAAAAATTAGTATTTATAATGGATGTTTGTTTGCCGAATATATCGGTTAATGTGAGAGAAATAGTAATAATAAAATTCAATGGAAACATTTTTGGCGACATATCCAAGTTTTTCAATATAGTGATTATAGATTACCCGGTTGAATTTGCGTGAGCAATTTTATTTTCAGGAAATGAAAGTGACCAAGTGTAGTTTGTTGCCAGAACTTGAGGAAACCCCTAATTATTTGTTGTTACTGTGCTGATCGTTTCGTAGTAATAATGATGAATTAAATTGTGGAAAACCTTGTGTTAATTCCATATTTGTAGGCATTGGATACCACAAGCAATGACGGAGGGAAGGTGATCACCGATGCCATGAATGCCGTAACATTCATAAGGAGGTTTGGACAAACTCCCTAATTAAAATTGTACCAGAAAATTGCCAAATTGTACAGAAAAAAGCAAATTTCAATTTTTAATCTAATTGTTTTAATAACATTCATACACGTATATGAAACATATAGTAATATGTATATAGTATATAATACAAACTTAACTTAACATTTAATGTAATATAACTATTATTATTAGATTACTTACATACCTATAAGTGAAGCACGAATAATAATGAATTACATTAGAAGAGGAAGAATATTGGGATATGCGGATTGAGTTCTGCCGAGCCGCTACTTTTCGAATCCTTCCTCTGGAAATACGTTGCGACTATTTTGATGTTTGGGTGAAAAAATATCCTCTGATCAATATTGAATAATCCCTCATATATATTATCTAAGTATGGATATTAGTGAAGAGGCGAGGAAATTCAGGCACGGTTTAGTAGAATTGCGCATCCGTCCGCATGCGTGTATGTAACGGTGTACATCCAATGTTTTTTGGCAGACATTTACTTTGATAACCATAAATTACTGTTATACATATGATTACTTGCTTATAATGTTTACTCTTGGCTTCGCTCTATATCTAATTTAGCTACAAATTAGGCGCTGTGCATGCATTTGTAAAAGTACAATAAGTGAGCAAAGCAATGAAACTAAAGAAGATATTCGTCATTTGTTATTGTGCTAAACTTTGAATTCGTGTGAATACTAAATGCTTGTGGGATCTGAGGCCTTAGCAGTTTCACCTCTCTATCTTCTTATGCAGGGTTCGCAAGTACCAGGCACTACAAAGGACGGGTGACACTCTGGACATTTGGGATTCTCGCCGAACCAATGTCTATGGTCTTCAGGCACATCGTCATCATGTTCTGGTATCTTTAGCCGGAATGAGTTGTACGAGTCTGTGGACAAATAACCAGTGCGACCAATCGGTTCCAATGGAAATAGATACTCAGGTACGGAGTAGTCTTTGCGCAGCTGTGTGATATCCGAAGCTGGGATGGTTATCGTGTCGGAGCGATCTGTCGCCACGACCGTCGTGGTTGTTTGCTTCGGCTTTTCGGCATTTATACGATGTACACTATTTGGCTGTCCCGTTTCTTTGATAGAACGTGAGATGGGGGTGCGGGCGTTTGGGATTTTTTCACCCGGCGCTTTTGTTGGTGCTAACCCATTGATTTTCGTGATTTGCTCTGCTGTATTCACGTTATCGTTTCCACCACTGATGGTATTGTAATCCAATACAGCTTCTGGGTATTCGCGTCCATCCACACCGATTGGTGGATCCAATTTGGGTGGTTCAAGACCATTTGACGGTACTTTCCATTCATAGTATATAGGCGGTCCCTGTGTGGTTGCAATGTCGTGTTGCGCAAACTCTTGGTGAGGAGGCAAAAGTTCTTTAGCTGGCGGTTTGATGTTATTGGCTCCGGCTGTGTCCGACGCATTTATGAAAGGTGTAGGCAAATGCAGACGATTTGTAGTAGGAATACTATAGTCAAAGGGGGAGCTCTCTAAGCCTTTTGTGACGCTTGTTGTTGTGCTCACAGGTGGACGTGGTGTAGGCGGCTTAAAACCTTGCGCTGGCGTGGGGGTGCGTACATCTTTCGAACTTTGACTGAAACTAGTTTGAATCAAATTATTCTGATTACGTCCACCGAAACTGGGTGCTTTCGTAGTGATACCGCCGTTCGATGCAGTGAAAGGTTTGCCCGCTAGAGTTGTTGGCCGATTTGGCGGTGGTATAGGAGTTGTGGATGTATACTTGTTAAAAGCAGTCGAAGTTGTAAATGGTGTAGCAGGCGATGTGCGAAGTGACGCTTGTGTGCTAACTGTATCATTCTCATTATAAATTGGATAAAGGAATGGCGGCTCGTATACCTTAGATGGTAATTTATAAGGCAAATTTGTCGTAACTACACTATTGGTGGTACTCGTTGGTGATCTCGTTGTGGTAGATGTAAACGTGGTGGCTGGGGTGGTCGGAACTGTAAGAGTTGTCGAAGCAATTGTACTTTTAAAGTTATTCTTACTTAGAACACTCGCCGATTTACTATTCGACAACTCAGCAGAGTTGAAATCAGAAGATGTATTGTAACGAGTACTGTGACTCGTACCCAAGTCCTCGTGTTCTCCCAATTGACCTCGCTGGTGTAGTGCAGCACTGTTGAAGCGATTGATGGACTGACCGTGCGCTGCTGTAGTGGTTGCTGAGTCTGAACTAGATTTTGGTTGATTGAACGTTGTCTTTACTTTGTTTGGTGGTGTTGGCTGCGTTGTTTTGGGCACGAAACGTACGTTTCCGCCACTTGTTGGCGAAGTGCCGACGTCCGAAATCTGTGCTTCGTAGGCAGGTGGAAGTATAGTGCGACTCGGTGATGGTATTTTCCAGTGCTGCTGACCCGGTGTCGTTTGAGTTACGACATTGAATTTGTCCTGAACCTTATGAGTATTGCTATCGTGAATTTGATTCTGGATCGCCGGAAATTGCTGTAGAAATAGGAAAATGCAAATGAAAATATGCTTATTGAGAGTAACATAATTGCCTGTTTTTAAGTTTAGAAATGAAATGTATCGTTTGTGTTTCTTTGCTGGAAAGTCAGATATTAAAAAAAAATATTATTATTTTCCCGAACCTCATATTGATTTCTGAATGATTCTCCAGAGTAGTCTGGTGCATAAGGACGATCCAAGAGGTCAGGGCGGGGTGTTCGCAAACTATTTTCCTCATCGTTCACAAACGGCTTGTCTCGTTGACCTGCATTATAGATAAAGAACATATCGAAAAGTTGTGGTTATTTGGGAGTCGAAATTAAATTAAATCATGAGCAAAGCCATTATGGTATAACGACAGTATTTGTCGTTTCTTTCGCACTTATTGCTGTTATCGTACTAAGTTAAATCGAGTTTTGCTTCATAAATTATCTAAGTACTTACCAATTAGCAAATTAGCTGCGTAGTCGCTCTCTGCACGCGAGCAATTCACCATATACCAATGGTCGCAGATTAGCATGCGCTGCTGGAAAAGCGTCGTATTGGGGCACGAATAGCTAAATTGGCGTCCCAACCCATCGCACATATGGTACACCTGCAAATACGAATGAGCCTTTTGATAAGAAAGATACAAGAAAGAACAGCTCATAGCATGTACCTGGCATCCAGTCTCAACGTCTGCATAGTAACCTGAAGGGCGTCCAGCGCAAGAAAATGACGTTTTGTCAAACACGCGGTGAGCTCCTATGGCATTCTCGCTCTGAAAGAGAATAAGACATATTAGTTATCACGAATACATAGAGGAGAGAAGAGATATGTCAATGATTTGATAAAGGTATAGGATAACTCAACAATTTGGATTCAACTTCTGGTAAACGTGGACTTACTGTCGAGCTGGTCGAAAATAACAATAAAACAAATTCCGTTAATTCTTTATTTCCGTTTAAAAAACTTTTGAAAAATTATGAATATTTAGTGAATAATTTCGGTATTTCCGGGGCTAAAACGGACAGCACTAGTAAGTGCATATATGTATATGGGACGAGCTGTTTTGATTGAGAAGAATGCCAAGACATGAAACATACATCACATGTTAAATTACAACGCCGCGGACCAAATCGCAACCGACTTCAACAACAACAATCCATCCTCTACTCTTTCCCAACAGCCTCGCGGTGGGCACAAAAAGATAAACTCCAGGCAAATGGGGAAACGCCATGCGGTAAAAGTGTCAGTGAGTAGTTGCCGTCTGTCCGGCGAAGAGAATGACGGGGAAACTATTTGATGCTCTGTGTGGTAAGCAAAGGTGGCGCAATAGAACTGGTAGCTGACAAAGTTGTTTGTGGCAGGTTGCAGCGTGTCAAAGCGACATTCATGACAAGCGGCAATAAACTTCAGTTTTTTCATTTACACTTTGTCTGAGTTTGGTTATTCGACTTTTTATTTTATTGCCGCAGAGTATACTCGTATTGGGTGGCAAAGTAGTTGTGATTTCGTTGATGCTGTAGATGAGGTAACTGAATATTTGTTAATGAAGTATCCATAGCGGCGAATTTTTTTTGCACCGCAGACTAAAAGAGATTTCCAAATTCACCAAAATAAATTTTCAAAAATTATATGTAATTCAAAAAAGATCTGTCTTATTCCATATGGAGCTGTGTTATTGATTACTTAAGCTACTTAGGCGAAGCTTTAGTGCAGTGCAACACCTAACTAGGCGTGATAGGCATTGAAGTTCATTGCAAAAAGTCACGTTGCATTGAAGTGAGCTCTTTCGAAATTTGCTGAGTCAAGTTATTTTATTTGCTGTTGAGGTGTCCTCCATTAGGGCGTTAATACATGTGATTAATATTTTTTGTTTTTCCCATTGGTCACGTTTTCGTAAACCTCTGTAAAAGTTCACGTTTAATCATTTTCCCTTTATCAGATTGCAATTCATGTATTTAAAAGTGCTAGTACATCGACTACACTATGATAACAATGACGTTTTTAATATACCTAATTAAGACTTCTAATAAATTATTAGACCCAAAGCCAATACTCTTGGACGAAATGCCTAGTACAAACCCCATTAAGACGTTTAATCGTTTACATATAGTCATCATATTGTCACACCCCCTCAAGTTCTCAAAAAGTTGTCAATTATCAAAATATAGTTTATCAACGTTCTATTTCAGATGCTCATGAAGCTTTAGACCGTTTTGAGCAGCTCTGGGAAGTCTTTTAATAACTTCTTGATATCAGTGAAATTATTGCTCAATTTGTTATGAAATAATTAAAATATTTGGATGCTGACGTCATTCAAACTATCTCATATCTGCATTCCTCCCATAAGTAGCAAGCAATCAATTGGCGTTGTGAAGCCAAGCCCCTAGAAATTCTGCTTTTGTCGATTTTATATATTGTACAGAATAAATGTATGTGTATATGTACGCATGCATTTAAACATAAACAAATACTTTGACGCAAAGAAGAAACGCACAACTGCGAGAACAATTCACGCGATTTGTCCTTGAACTTACTATTATATAACATCTACAAATATTACAAATGCCACACTATATGTATTTGATTTCTTGCTACTAACTGCTTTTAGAGTCATTGGTTTCTACATGATTTTTAATATTGATTTATGAATTGAACCAAAGTGATCCACATACGTTTATTCATGTAAGAACACAGGTCAGATTACTTATATAGAGAAAGAAACCACGTGCAGTACAGTTTTCCCAAAATTTTCCGAATAAACCGATTTAAAGAAAAAATCAACCAAAAAATCGCAAATTTAAAATACTAATAAGTCTGCGCGCAAGGGGTCCCCCAATGTGCGACCTCTTTACAGCGGTTATTTCTGTAAATGAGAGTTAGGAAATTGTTATTATAACATTATTTTTATGGCGTCGTTTAATTCAACGTCAACGACTTGTTACAAGGCAGCGACACATACATATGAATCCATATGCAAATAGCCGCAGTTTTTGCCTCTTAGCGTCTAAACTTGGCCGTGTCAATTTGTCAATTAGTTATGCATTTGAAAAAGCTACCCACTTCGCAACATACACACACACGAATGCAAATATGATTGCGAACAGTTGGTGAACGGTCATTGATTTCATATATTAACGACTGGAGAATACACCGCCCGTTGTATTAAAGGTCCTTCACATTCGTTTTTTTAAACCTCTGATACACACACACGCACCTATACAGACTAATGCGAGTATTCTTGACATCTTTTATGCTTACAGTTCATCGGTCGTTGGCGCAGTGATGCAATTGCATTTGCATTCCGTTCGTACTCATGCACCGTACATAAGAATCACCCCATTGTCTTATCTTATTGTTCCTTCTATTCGGCGCAACTGCTCACCTGTTGGGCTGCTGGCTTTACGAGTGTCTCTTAACGTCCATTGAATAATTAAAATTTCGAAAATGCAAAAACATTAAATAAACAGCAGATTTAATGACATTTTGAAATCATTTAGGTGAAGTGCTGCAGCCAACGCTTAACGAGTCTGCGGGGTGCATGAAGTATGAGTACTCATTGTTTTTGATTAGTTAATGGACCATTTGACACTGAAAGGTATCAGGTTAGCGACTCCCCATTCTTTTCTAACAGAACATCTTTATTATTGTCGGTGGACAACCAGTTCACAAGAGTTCCTTTCCTCTAGATATTTCTTTTTTAACTAAAGCAACGAATATACTAGTTCTCTGATGTGTCACTTTCCACCGCCAAAAAATATTGCTTTGTAAGAAATAAGTTAATTTGACTCATCCAAGCTTAAAAAAATATAACAATTTAATCCGAATCGGTATTTTATACACCGCGATAGGCGAGAAAATCAAAAGATTCTTGTGTGAAACCAGTCGGTTATGAAAATATGACTTTACGGTTATTAATTCCACGGTCATATTTCAGACTTAGTTAATTCATTTTATGAATTTACATTTGCTAGATAATTTAAAGTTAGTCGTTGATTGAAAATTCCGTTGACATTCTTATGTAGATTTAGTGCGAGAAATGTCGTAAATCTTAAGCAGCCCGAAGAGATTTGCTAAGAGTTAAGAATGTTAATTTGCAAAAAATTAATTTGGACGCACACACACCGACTTGCGGCAGTGTCTATGTTTGTATCTTAGAAAAAAAAAAAAAACAAATTCGTTGACATTTACAGTATCAAAACTCGAGTGGTTGCATTAAGCCTTCAGAACGCCAACCAGTTGCCGCATCATCTGCCAAAAAAACGAAAAAATAGCTGCACATTGCAGAAACCTACAACAAACATAAATATTTTTGAGCACATTCTCATTTGACATTTATTATGCATTATTTCTTGCCTCAATTCCTAGCGCTGGGCAATTAACCAGCAGTCTATTTAACTAGTACGCGTCGACAGCGACCTGATTGTGTTGGTTGTATTTTGTGAAAGTGAAGGGAATTACAAAGTGCTTGGCATTTGACATTTTGCAACAACAACATAAATACAATGAATAATATGCATAAACAACTCCTTCAACTTAATAGTGTTTTGTTTTCATTTATTACATTGTTTATACCGGGGTACCAATAATATTTACATAAAGTGTCTGCTCTTCAGTTGCACAGACGAAAATATTTAAGCGAATATTTAACGAATTTTGTTGGTCACAAAGAGAAACAAACGTGCTTCGAAGTGGAGACGTACACCGAGGAGAAAGCGACAGTTAAGCAGAAAGAAAATGTTGGGTCTAACCTTTACTTAGTACTTTGGAATACCGATAAAAAATATGGCGTCGTGAGGGATATAGAAAAAATATGTGTCTATGTTTTTCATCTTTTGAGAAGAGCGTTGAGGACTTATACCAAATCTATCGCTTACACCTCTACCTTCCTATACATATTTAATGAGAACGTCCCACAAATGGACAGTTCTTCAAGTAGTAAATTGCCTCTTAGAGGTTGAAGATTTTTAGAAACCATTCTTAAATCGGACTTCTTGTCTTTATATTACATGCCGTTCGTCATTAATATAAGTGTGTATAATTAAATATTGAAAATTATAAAATTAGTTCGATGACCGAAATGCATTCGGTTGAAAGCTAAAATAAAAATTTACTTATTTGTCGCATTATCCATTACATTTTCATTTCACTGTGAACAAAGATCTAACAAGTCATGATTAATTGCACCAAAATGTGATTAATTAATAATTAGTATTGGATTGATTTTGGATTTTATTCAACAAACAACATTATTACCGTCAATAAGTAATCAATTCGTATGCACATTTTAACAAGTGTAAAAAACTCGAAAATATTCAGTCGTGTCTCACAGCATTTTAATCACTTAATTGACAAATGATCGGTGACACTAATGCAAAGAACGCTGAAACAGCGGCTTCTTTAGTGAGTGATACGATTTTGAATGAGGAGGATCATAACCTTAGCTTTAGGGATGTTAACACATATCATATGTTCGTGTTTAATCATCATTTTAACATTTGTTCAAATTCCTCCAAATTGCCTTACCTATTTAATAACAACAACAACCCTGTTTCACGTTAAATATGGCAATAAAAATATGTTATATTTCATTTAGCTTCTGAATTAGTTGGTTTATTTTTTATTTTAGATTTTATATCACCACCTTTATTTAGGTCAATATTTCGGAAATTAATTGGATTTTCTTTTACATACGAATACATCCGCTCCATCTCTTCCATATCTTTTTGAACGCTTTTGACTCGCTTCAGTTCATCATCGCGTCTCACGGAATACATTAAAGCAAACAAGCGTAAAAATATTTAGCTTGCGAAATTTCATTTTCCGGTCTTTAGTAATCAAATGCGGGCAGTTTCAGACGCACTGCGGCTATGGAAACCAAACCCACTATACATATGTACATAAGTATGTGCGTCTACAAGGGCGGCAGGTCAGCATTTCTGAGGTTTTGCTGCGTGCGAAGGCACTAATACCGTTAATGCGGTTAAGCGGTAAAGAGGTTATAGGTAAATGTATGGAGCTTCCCTTCTCATTAGCAACCTGCACTTGTCGTTGAAGATATTTGTATATAGTATAATTTTAAACTTTAAATCCAAAATCCAAGCGCCGGCAACAGATAATATGTGGATAATGAAACAACCCGAATTACCAGAATGACATATCTGTTTTATTAAACAAATTAGTGTTAAAAGAAAGAGGTGAAGCATAAGTAGAAATTGATGAGAACTAGCTTACTGAAATCTTATACGTATATGAACATACATACCTCTTGTAGTACGTTATTGTTGTAATTTGTTAAAAATAGTTGAAGTCAGCCAAAATACAGTTATAAAATATCAGTTATAAAATACAAACTAAAGCAATGTTATGTATAAATATATTATATATACATAAATATGATGTATAAGGAGCGTTGCCGTGCAGCCCTGGCTCTCCGAATCGAAGTCAATTTAAGTGCCCTCTGACCGCCAAGCTTACAGATTTATTGCAGTTCAAATGTTTTCGAAACAGCAAATTACCGCACAAACATTTGTACACTCATTCATATGCGCCATACATAAGCATATGCATCGCGGCAACATTTACTCTTTAAACAGTTGTAGCGATTTGGCTTTAGGGCTCAGCTCCACTTGACTCCTCTCTACAAATGTGTGGTTGTACGTGGTTGCAAGAACAATTGTACGTCAGTCAGGTGAGTTCATGTAAAACTGATGTAGGTCACAATCAGGCGAAGGTCAATGAAATAATAACATCACACGAGCAACAAAAAAGAGAAAACGCAATATAAAAAACTGGAATCCTTTAAATTAAAAAAATAATAATAAAATGAACTCTTCGATGTGAAATTTTTATTTTAAGTCACTTTTCACATACATATGTATGTATGTAGTAAATATTAATCATTATGCTGTTCAAATTAATAGTCTAATTTATTATAACGAATGTCTTTCCATCTCCATAAAAATTTAAACATTTCCTACATATGTATTTCTACAAAGGCATAGAATAAAATGATAAATGTTATACATCCATTTAAGCCACTTATATTATTTGAATAAGCACATCAGAACTGATTTTCATTTTGCTTGAGTTTTTAATTGTTCACCTTGTTAATCACCGATTGGCTTAAGAATATAGAGATAAAGTGTATCTAACGCCCATTGAGCTTGGGTAAAGCCTGTTCTAAAACAGTTTCATCTCACATTTCACAACAAATACTTCCGTCCCTTGAGTCCGTCGTCAACGCCGCAGTAATGTTCAGCGATTAACATCAATGGGATTAAGTACTCGTCCAATAAAACAAAACCTGACAGCTGAATCATAAGCTACGCGCATACGTAATTACGTTAACGAGCATTTGATTAAACTGATTAAAAATGTGAAATAATTCACCGAATGTCCCTGAGATGTTTAGCACCTCCACGCCTATTTAGAGCCGACGATTTCTTAATTTAACCTAGCCTGTGGCACTAATTTGTGTTATGCTCTTAATGTAATGTGTTCTCCGATAAATAGTCAAGCGTAAGCCTATTGTTTTCCCTTAACAAGCCTTTAATTTTACGCTTCTTTGTAATTTAGAGAATAAGAGCTCTACTAAATACGCCTGTTACATGCCGCCCACGGCTAACCGTTACATGTGTTTGTGCTTCCGTAAACGTTTTGGCCTGATTTCCATTTCGCCTCGAGCGTCTACGCAGTTGCCGCAGTTTAGAGTTCTTTGTCAAAGTCTCCGCCACAGCCAGCAAGTTTTGACAATGCGATCAAGGTTCCGAGATAACTACAAATTATACTCGTACAACATTCTCAGCAACAGTTGGCAATTGACTGTAATTACATTTTAACCTGTCTTATTGTCGGCATTTACATGCGGCAGTAATGTTCTAGGCGCATTGTTGTTCACTCACAGCAAAATACTTTGGTGGCTGGGCTTTATTTTCGTTTTATTAATTTGAAAATTATATTTTTCTCATTTTCATTAGCTGTCAGTACTCGTTCCGGCGAATATCTAATATCTCTATTTCAGTGAACGTTCTAACAGATACCTGCCACTGTCGAAGCAACCCAATCATTGTCGTGTATCTTCACATGCTGTAGAACCAGTAGTCATTAGGCTATTCTCAAGCGCTCTTTATAGTAATTCTATGGCGACTAGAATTCTATTCTAACGGCAAAATTAAATAACTAGTTAATGGTTAGTACTGTGGCAGCTGCTAATAGCCGCGTTGTTAGTGTCAGCACAACCAGCAAGTAATTGCTTGTGGGTGGATTGTCTTTGAGATCGATTGAGGTGTTAGCTGATAGGCCACTGCCACGCGCTCCGCCAGATTTCGGAAAAAATATAAAATTACTTTAACATTACACTTGTAATCTGTTTAAGTAAATCAATTAACTCAAGTTAAAGGGTCAATTTGTGTTGTAACAGCAACATATCCGAGATCCCCTATTGCTGAAATCTTCAAATTGGGACAAAAAATAAATAGGCGACCGAAATTTCTCACAGAATTTGAAATAAATTCCTGTTAATATTTGGTTCCGTGAATAAATCTATCTATCTATTGTCTTCTATTCAAGTTAACTTTTTATAATATTGGCATATTTCTGTAGGCGCTGCTGTCGTTCGTCTTCCTTGCTTTCGTATGCTAATAAGCCTTATCTTTTGAGGAAATTCCTCAAGTATAACAGCAATAAGTTACCGAATTAACCCTCATCAAGTCACGTTTTCAATTTGTTTTAACCTTTGCCTACAAACCGAATCATAATTATGTAAAAAAATTGCGGTCAATTACTCAAGTATATAAATCTCAAGTACATAAATTAGTTTTATTTATCATGTAAACGTGATGGGGAAAAGTTTTGCATGCTTCCCTCATTCGTGTCTATTTTTCATTTGCATAACCTTTGCGTCGAATGCTTTTGTAAAGCAGGAAAACAAACAAAAGTGGTAAATCAGAATAATTAATTTTATTTAATTTAAAATATATGCTTTTGGCAAAAGTTAAACATTTTTAAATTTCAGAGATTCTAAGGCTGATATCTTGAATCACTTCCATATATAACATAACTGGGTCCATTTAAAAATTTTTTTGAGACATTTGTAGGCAAAATTTCTGAGCTTATCAGAATCAATGCCGACAAATGTGTAACCTTTATAATCATAATTAATATTGACAAAGTATTCAATATCCATGAGCCACGAATTAACGGGTAATAATTAAGATAATTAAATTTTGCTTAATTTGTAAGCGTGTGCAAATTAAGAATTCGCTAAAGATAACGTTTAGAAATGAGCAATTAATTCCAGCATTTTATTGGCTTCTTTAATTAATGATAGTGCGAATATGTTTGTATGAGCGCAGATTTGCTCAGCGGCATACGGCAATGATGCTGATAATATCGAAATAATTAAATTATTTTTTAATTAATCATCAGGCATGTGGAAACAAAAGTTTGCCTCTATTTCTAAAAGTGCCAATTTTTGCAAATGACAAGATTTCTGTAATTGCAACAAAGTATGTTGAAAATAGGAAGTAGGAAGGCATTTAATTTAAATTTGAAAAAGACAATTAATTATATCTAAATTAATTTTCACTTCTAGGCCTCTTTATTAAGTGATATATAATCTTAACTTATAGATAATCTCGAAACTAGTGGCGCCAACTTACCTGACCATCAGTGAAGGCCAGCAAATAGCAGCAGGTCAGCAGCCAAATTAGAATTGGCCACGTTAGCCAATTGTGATTGAACATCTCGGGTGCCTTCTCTTGTCTCTCCCGCGTCGGATTACAAACGGTTCACGAGTTAGCGGTGCAAATGTGGAATTTAGACAGCACCAACAGCTGTTATCCCAGTTTTGTTGCGGGAAAGTCGTGGCGTCTAATTTTAGGACAACTGCAAGATTGTATTAAATAAATAATTCATTATAACTAGGAATACATATCTCTCTTCGTAAATATTGCATAGAACAATATATAAATTTGAATTAAATCTAAAAAATTATATCGCCCGAGCAGGGACTTGAACCCTGGACCCTTGGATTAAAAGTCCAATGCTCTACCGACTGAGCTACCCGGGCACATACTCACAACTTGTCCAATGCGCTAGCTCAGACAAACACAACAATACTGTGACGTCACAACGTCGCTTGCCTTCGTTTCGCTTCGTCATTCGTTTGCTATTTTAAGCAGTGTTAGCACGCAAGAACAGCGAACAGAACACAGAGCGCTGGCAAGCAAGCGATTGCCTCTACTGCTCAAACGACTTTTGTGTGATTACACAGAGAATCGATTCCATATAGATAAGAGTTGTAGCTGTACAATATAGATAAGAGTTGTAGCTTGTTCCAACAACAAGAGGCTTGGAAAAATAAGCAATATTGGAAATACATACATACATTTGCAAAAGAGTTTACAAATGTTTTCGGTAAGAGGTTATAAGCCAGTGAATCAATACTTTCCGAAGAAACCCAGTAGGAACTGGACCAAGGCGAAAATAACATTAGTTAGTTCACAATTAGCAGTTTTCCCTACAGGGACATTTCAGTAATGTATTGAATCAATGTTTGGCTGAAAAGCTCCAGAACTTAAATAACTGTTATTTCCCAGCAACACATTTGATAAGCATTTGAGCTTTATATATAGAAATGTGAGGTTTTATGTAAGAGTGGTTCATTTTCGTGTGTAACTGTATATTTCAAATTCAGTTATTTATGTTCTGTGAATTCGCAAATTAATACAATTTGACACATTTGTTGGCACCTAATTTCTATACTTGATAATTCAATCTACATTGTACGAATCAAGTGCTTAGCTGGCTATTAAACCTAGAAGACTTGTTCGAAAGTTTTGTTTCTTGTTTTCGCATTTAATGGGCGGAAGTCAACCGGAATATTTTGTGATCCACATTTTGTATGAAATAAACTTTTATTGTGAATAATTACAGTAATTAAAAAATCATTGATCTTAGAATCGGTGAAGCGATACACAGAAACCCAGAATAAGTTTTTATTTGGCATTGCAATCCATTAAATCATTTAATCGCCAACTTTTAATTTAATTTGTATAAAATTGTGGCTGAGGAAAGAGTTCAACTGCGCGATAAGCTTTTAAACTAGCACGAGAAAAAAATAAAATATATTTTTTGAATCGCTGTTATTGACGTTAGAACAAAAATTAAGTTTGCTTCAAATTAATATTAGATTTTGAAGTTAAAAATCTCCTAAATATCAGCCATATTAAAAATTACTCTTCTTGGGCTTTAGGGGCTCAACCAAATTCGGTGGCGGCTTAATAAATGGGCACCCAGGGCAGGTTAGCACACACCACTAATTGTCTATCCAACAACGCAGTTCGCCACACGCGGATTGTGCTCCTCAGCCTCGGCTTACGAATCGTCAAATATACTGGCGTTAAGCAGCAGACCTGTTGACATACAAAATGCGCATATTTGGTAAGCTTTATTCGAAAATCTTGTCGCGTCGCTTCGGTGACTCGTGCGTATGCGCAAACGCGGCAAAGCAGACAAATTATTGATCAAATTTAGTGAGCATTAATGCTCAATGCATTGCCGAAATAAAAAAGAAGAAGAAGAGAAAATTTTAAACAAACAGAAACAAAATAATTATGATTGAGATGACGCGATTAAAATGAAGTGTCTGTTTTTGTCTGCCGGGGCGCCCCCTAGCACTTTCGGTAGGTAATCGTGGATTCACAAATTACCGAGGAAGTTTCGGTGTCGCTTTGTAGCTGGCGGCATAGCGGATTGGTCAAGAGGCCATGACGGAAGATCTTGTTTCATCGTAAATTACATGGGCGAGCACCAAGATGTTGTTGTAATAACTGGAATTTTCGGTCAAGTCAAATAGTAACGGTTTTAGCATTAAATATTTATTAGAGGCGGGTGGAATTAAACCAATATATATTGACTAAAAGATGTTGTGAAGTCATTCGGTTTTTATGGTGTATATGATTAGTTATGATTAAATGTTGATTAAGCTGCTTGTGGGCACAAATTCACAATTTTACAGCCGCGATTTCCTTCACTTGTCACTAGGCTCATATATAACAGGCATAATGTATACAGTTTTTTTGGTTACGAATTTCCGCATCGTAAATAAATATTCTTCTCTCGGCCATCGAGGAAAACTGCAGCGAAGTCTTGATATGTTTACCAAAATTTTAGGTGCTATGGTGAAATGCGCATAATTAACGCTTCCGAATGTGTGAAAATTCTGCTTTGTACTTAATGTCATCTTAAGACAATAACACATGAGAATAACATATGCTTGAACATTTCACAAAAAAACACACACACACACACACATAAAAAAGCGTAATTAAAAACATATTTTTTAACAAAATCTTAGCGTACGAGTTTTCAACGTCTTCAAGTTGTATTTGCATATATGTATATATATATATCCATACTTGGTTGTCTGCAAAAAATTCTCATTTGTTGCTAGCTTTCTTTGATATTTCGTACTTTTTTGTATTTTTTTGTTTAAAGGTATTTAATATGGGAATATTCGCGTGTTTGTCTTCAAACTATACCCTCGGAGCGCTTATAATTACTATTATTTAGCAAAAGTGCTATGGACATTTTTGCATAATGAAGTCTTTGTTTATCATATCTGTTGTTGTCTCACCAATTTATAGCCTAAAAATAAATGTTAGCTTAGAAATGATGACTTATGCTTGCCAAGGTACAAAGCGAGGTATTTGCGGCCTTTATGGACATAATAAATGAGAGAAGTTTGTGGTCATTAGCGAAGCGTTTTCGTAAACCTTACTCTAAACGAGAATCAAAGTAAAGAAATTTTGGGTTAAAAATTAAACGTTCCTTCAGAAATGATACACAATGGTTTGTTATAGGAAGGAAGGATGGGTGAATTGTTATAACTCCTTTCAAACAAGAGCATAAAATTTGAAAAGCTTAAAAACTAAAATAAAAAAAATAAAATTAAATTATTTGCAACTTCAATTAATTTGATAGAGTTTCAAGCAAATTATATTGCAAATTAAAATGATTTGAAATGTATAAACCCGATTTGGAGCATAAACTGGATTTTAATTGTAGACTATTACTTTTTATTTTTTTCACAGCAAAGCAGTCAGTGCTAGACTCCGATTCTAGTTTGGCTTGCAGTTGCATCGCATTGCGGTTCATGGGAAAAAATATTAGATAAATATCATTAAACTTTGTGAAATACCAAATTATCCATGACTAAGAGTAAGTGAAGTAGTCTGTCGAATGTTTCGTAGTAATTTACACTGTCACATGAAATAATGACCGCATAACCGAAATGAAAACGCATATTCAGATGAAATGAATATATTATATGAAAAGATGAGTCAATTATGGTGAATTAAGTGTTTGAAATATTTTTCGCCAACAAATTAAGGTCACCGTTTGCGCTGTAAAGCGTTTAAAATTGCAACGTAGTTTGAGCTGGTAATTAAATCGATTTTTAATGGGTAGGTATCTGCACAAAGACCCAAAGTATCCGGTAATCGATTGCACATGCGTTTTCACGCAATCAATTTAACTAATTTATTTGCTAAACAGAATGCATCCCAACCAGTCGAAGTCTGTGGAAAAGAAAATGCGGCGTTAATTGGTTTATTATGGATATTATCTCACGAGTGGCTGTTCACTGTTTACCTACAAAATTGGACACTTGCTAATTGGGGTGAATGTTTTTTGCACATAGATTCATGCTTACAAACAAACAAGAGTACAAAGGGGCGGGCGGGTGCATATTTTTTAATTAAAATAGTTTCAAGCGCTAATTTGCCGTGAAACGTTTATGCTCAAATTAATTGGTAATCATTTTCGGCAAATATTCGATTTCACGCTTTCAATTATTCAATAGAAATACTTTTAAATATCCACAGTAAGAGTATTCAAATAAATAAATCTGATGTAATTGGCCATGTAATGCTCGGCCATGCACAGCACGTCATCAATCAATAAAGTGAAATGTATTATATAATATAACGGTACAATGACCAACTTTTACTCCATTGATGAGCTTCTGTTGATTACAGTACACACCTAAAAAATATTTGCTGTAAGTGATGTACGAGTGTGTAGCATATATGTAGGTGTCATTACGTGAATGAATAACAGTACAAAATTAGTTGAAATGCAAACAAATAATAATTGTTGTCTATTATCATATTATTATCATCTCTTGCGCACGTGGAAATGACTGTAATAAATATTATTAAATGGTAATAAAATTTGCTTTGAACATTGAATGTAATAGTGAGTCTACGCAACGTAATATATACATGCTTTGAACTAAAATTAAATATCCAATGCATCCCTGCAGTCCTCTACATTCTGTAACCTTTGATTCAATCATCGCGGAATGCAATTATTAGGCATTATTATACGGTTACTCTTTCTTTTTCTCCATGGCATATTATGTAGAATGCGGTATATATCTTTAAATATTTTAATTCACTCTGCTGTAATTTATTTTTCCTATTTACACATACAGTTATGAGCCTTTGTGTACACCATCAGTCGAAAATCAGCTTAAATGATACATTTTGAAACATTTATAATAACTTAACTTTGCAGCGATGCCTTAAACAAGACCACGTCCCCCCTTAATTAACATGGAAATTATGTAGGAAAATTAAGTAAGTAGGTAATAAGCGATTTTTAATTACAACTCTGTTAAATTGTTTGCCATTTTATCGCTACATCTGGATCGGTTGCATTAATTCGGTTCGCCAACATTAACCTCTGCCGCGGTGCTTGACCAGCGACTGCTTAATGTATGCAAAACCGACAAGGTCTTTCGCGGCGCACCGTAATTAGTTAGGTCAAAAATGTGTGCTCTTACTGTAATAACGGTTCATTTCTGGACATTTGTCGAATTAATACGTTTTCATATGCAAATATGAATTTAATTATGCACATTTGTATGTAAGCGAGCTTTATTTCACAGCTAGAGCCATGACGAACGGCAGCGTACAATTCATAAGCGAGCATAATTAATCATTTCAAACATAAATGCAATTGAATTTTATCTGCCAACAAGCCAGAGAAGCACACAAGATGGCAATCTCTCCAGCGGCAAGCGTTGCTACCTCGCACACGAATTGTTGCTGCTATTGCCAGCAGACTGTAGTCGCCTGCAACGGTGGTTAACGCAAAGGTGACAGCTTGTTGCACTGAGTTTCAGTGCGTTGCACATCAGCCGATGTCGTCACTTCTCACGACCCTCAGATCAATTCAGCCGACAATCGGCGGAACCAGCCGACAGAGACGACAGGGGCAACCTTTGGACGCCACTGGCCACTGAATGAGCGGCAGACAGCGGCCAAGTGGCCTTGCCCAAAAGTGACTGTAAGCGGCAACTTTCGCGCCTTCTCGCTTGTTGCATCTGTCGTCGCATTTGCATTGCCGAGCGCATCAAGTCACCGCCACGAAGCATTGTGCGTAACTGAAACACATTAAGGCGTAGACAGCGGCTACACCAACGCAACTGCTCGGTGCAAAGAACAGCAGCGCCGTATTTAACGTCTGAAAGGATGACAAGGCCGCCGAGACGATCAAGCGATTCGACAATGATGGCAATGCATCGTAAAATGTTCGTTTAGGCTTTAATTGCTTTTGATGTTCCAAAAGCCTCTTAACAAGTGTGAGTTATGATCTAATAGAGAATGGACGCCTTTGGTGATTTCGAATACTTACTCGTATGTATGTATGTGAGAAGGTATAAGAAACGTTCTGCTTTGCACTTGTCGATCGAAATTGCGTAAATTTCATAAAAAACACTGTTGTTTTGTTGTTGTTGAGCTCGAATTTGATTTCATAATCTCTCCAGCGTGACCATCGAATTTAAATCGGTGAAAAGTTTGCATTTGTTTTGAAATTTTTAACTGCAGTAAAGTCAATTTATGTAGATAAAAAGTGTATATAAATTCACATTTGTATACTCAACTCGTATATAAATAAATATTAATTGGGCGCATCACGAACGGAAACGGAAATATTCCCATTCGTGCACCTAACTGCAGCTACAGCGCGGTCCATGTTTATGAGCATATCAACTCGCTTCGTTAAAATACTTACATTAGCACATACATATACATTCATACATATGAGTACACGGTCTACACTCGAATATCCAAACATGCCTTAAACACCATGCGTAACTACACGGGTGGTGAGGGGCGTCGCGGGGTATGTGCGTAGTGTTTTAATAAATGCTAAATGAAGATTGCAGATTTTCCAATTCTGAAAATATTTTTAGAATTAATTTCAACTCTTTGATGTCAGCCAAAACTGGTCGCCAATAAATTATTTACTCGAAAAGATAAAATGACAGAATTTGAAATCTGAGCTTGGAATGCTTGTAGCAAAATAATCAAACGATCTGGCGATGTGGATTAGTACCCGCATATGTATTTACTCTTATATACATATCCACAGGCTGCAAAATAGATTAAAATTCTAAACTGAATAGTCGCATGAGAGGCGATGTGTGCGAATAGATAGCTGCTAGATTGTTGGCACTGAGGACGGGATCAGCTCATTTGGTAATATTATAGCAATACACCCGAGTGTTCACAAGATATTCTAATAGCAATGAGTTTGGAGCTCAAGTTTGAATTTTGAACAGAATCTGACTGGATAAATTAAAGCAAAATAAACCAACTGAGTTTTCACCTCACGAGAGTGGCTTTCTTATAGACGACAAACAATGAAGGTGATTAATTCTGCTCAATTACCGTTCAATCGAGAGCGACATACATATATTTGGACAGTAATCGATCTCTGCGGTTTGGGGGGCAAAGGCTGCGAAATGCAGCTATCAAATGGTGACAGTGCTCGATTCAACGAATTTACAGTTAATCTGCAAATTGGCCGCGGCAAATCGCTGAAAATCACCACCACCAACTGACAGCGGTTCAGGCCGTTGGTGTGTGTCTGTCCGTAAGCGAACAGCGTGTAGAGCGCGAAGCAGTTATATTAACGCCACACAAAGTTTTGAATTGGTTTACTCGCGTTTTTCTGTTTTGGCTGGAGCGATTGTTGGTACTCGGGGTCAAACGCCAGACTTTTGTGGTCTGAAGATGTCGGCGGATGCAAGCTTTATTCAACGTGCCACGATGGGTCTATAAATGCATTCAACACTTGGTTCGGCTGCGCGGCGCATTTGTCAGACACGCTCAATCTATTTACCCGAAATAAATGGCTGGAAGGGAAATGAATTTGGATTTGGATTGAAAGCCGCAATCAGACGAGTCAATAAATTAAAGCGTGCACTTAGTGACTTAGCGACGAGCAGGCGGCGACAAGGCAAAGCAGCGCTACAGCCACTCGTCAGCCAGCACCGAAGCTGCACTTTGGCGAATGCAAACACAAGCGTTGCTAGCTAACTGTACTTGTGCAGTGGCATCAGCGAGTGCTTTGCGAAAATGTGATTACATCAGCTCGCAGTGGCCGCTGGCGGTAAGCCAATTAATTTCTCTGTGAAATTACACTGCGTTTTACATTTCTATTACCGATTGTGTGTGGTACCACATGTGGGCGCCATTAATTAGAGATATTCCAGTTGGTCCATTCGCAAATGAATCTTCTACTTCTGCGCTTCTGCATTGACTGAGCTGTCTCACTAGCAGCTCACGTACTCTTTCTGCTTACGATTCCAATTCTGTTCTGGCTTTGTAGAATTCGGCCGCACCCTGCACTTGTAGCATGCCAGTGACTGACCATTTCGTAGCATGATTGCACTAACGTGTTCATAACTGTCAACTGCTGTAAGTCTTTGCATGAGTTTATTCGGTCATTTACATGTTAATGCGATGCTACTTCAAACAAGTTTGTTGCTTAAGTCTTCTGTTTTGCAAGCTCCCACGCGGTAATGTGTTGTGCTGTCTGTTTGTTGGTATTAAATTGAAATAAATAAACACAATTGCTACAAATATTTAATATTATACAAAAGTAATACGGATATTCATTTCGTTACGACTATTATTTTGGCAATGCGGCACCCAAGGAGCGACCTACAATTTCTTCAAGTATGAGAAAGGAAAGAAAGAAACTCTTGCTTCAGCGAAGCTTCGGTTAGTAAATACATATAATGAAATTTGAAAATTGTGTTGGAATCTCCGACATCAGAATGGTGTTGAAGGGGTGAATCACAATTCGATACCCGTTATTTTCATTATCTAGCTTTGTTCAGTTCATTCTCGCAAGTTATTTCTTTTCCTTTTTGCGTAATATTTTCATTACAGCTAGTAAAAACCAATTATGTAACACATTCGAAAAACAATTGTCCGTCGACATTAAATTAACGGTCGGGAATATTGCGACAATAAGCAGATTGAATAAGAGGGCGAGCCTTTGTCTTGGCAGCGGCCAACGGAAATGTTCGACCGTTATAAAGCTTCTTTAAATTTTTTATTTAGAAATATGTTTTGGTAAAAACTTTTAATTTGAATGCCATTTAATTGTTTACAATGCAATGTAATTTGATATGCTGCGAAGCGAATTTTTATTGATTAGTTACTTTGGACAAAATTTTATAACTCCGTAAAATGAGATGGATGTCAAAACTGTACATCGTTTATTGCCACTCTTTTCATTGTTGTTGTATGTATGTTAGTTTAGAAGGGTCTGACTAAAGAATAAGCGAACATTAAAAATATTGCCTTGAAATAAGTATTGAGATATGTTAATGTAATTCTGAATATACCAAAAGTGTTTGCTTAGAAAATGTCTGATTAAGCAATAAATTTTTAAATGATGATTGACCAAGATGAAGCGTGAATTTTATTAAAGTATTTTTCATCATATTATCAGTGCCAGTTGCATGTACTCTTGTTGAAGTGAAACAAGATATTATAGTAGGAGTTCCTATTTACGCAGAATATTTTCATATAATACGCATAAGTAAAGCTTAAAATCCATAAAAAGTCTTTGTAAATGCACAAATAGTTCATAATATTAATAGTTGAATTCTTTTAGTTCTAGTTAGATGTCGACGCAGTCGTCTTTTTATGTTTTATTCTATGGAAACTGGGTTATTTGTTCAACAGTTCAATTCCCGCGATAAGCAAATAAGCAAAATTTGCATGAATAATGATACACATAATAAGATTACAACAACATAGCGAAAACATACTCACACACCCAACTCACACGACCATCTTAAGCGCAAATGATGCTCTAATGAAGAGCGGTGTCTAAGCAAAAAAAAAAAAAAAGAACTGAAGAAGCAACACCAAGCCACAACTTATAACTATTTTCAGACTAATGACTTTCGCTTTTTTACTACATAAGTTACATGAGTGCCTCGTATGTACCTTCGCTGTGTGTGCTCTATTCTGCTCGTGTTCATTTCTGCTTTAGCTTTAGCTACCTTTTTGAATATTTTTCGATTTTCCCGCACCTTGTTTTGGTTTACTGACCTTTCACACTCGCACACAGGGCTTTCAAAAAGAGAACAATAGATGAGTAACACCAGCGGCTGTTATGAAACTCACAACAACACAAACGGAGACCCAATAGGGGTTCATGCCAAACACAAGATGAATTACTCCGTTGTTATAGCAAATACTTTATTGAATATAATAATTACTTTTGCATACACACACACAGTGTAGCTCGTGGAATGGGAATTATGTCGTAACGATGCACTCGAGCTTTCAATTTTACACACATTAATTGACGAAAAATTACATCGCCGCACACATACATACACAAACATATATGTATGTATTTTTAATAACTCAATAGATTTTCCAACTCTTTTGATTGCATCGAACGTGTCAAGACTCGCCCTAGTCCCCTCGCTTTGGTCTCAGGTGAGCTGAAAAGCTGCTGGACGCACCATTCATCACGTCCAGTCAGCAGCTCATTACACTTACATAAGTAATCTGCTTTGAATGTTTCTTTGATTATTTAGTAATTAATTTCCAACTGGTAACCAGTAACCAGTGCGTCCCGGAAGTGATTAAATTTCAATTATGCTTCCACCAGCGGCCCCAAATGTGTGTTTGTATGTATGGCATGTATGGTATTTATGTATTTTACTCATTTGTTGGTTTTTGCTTGGACTACTTGTGGGAGTTAATATTGCATGGAAATTATGTAATCATAAGAAAGCGGAGCAAATAGATTCATAATGAAGTGTTTAATGTCATTTCTCATTCCGTTGAGTGAAATAAATCTTCTTACCAAGGGAATTGTATGCTCTATATTGTTTTCCAGCCAACAGTTTCACACAATGCAAGCAATTAGCGAGGACTTAGCGATTGATTGCCCTAACTATAACACTTCGCACGTGTCAACTAGTTTGCACTTAAATGAAAAATGAAATTTTGATTACCACATTGGTTTGAAATAAATATTTGTACAACCATCCGCGCTTCATCAATTGCATCTTATTTGAGCTTTATGCACACTCTCGTAAAAACATAACGGTTTTATGAACTTCAACACTTTTGAAAAGCATTAAATTTTCAGATATTTATTACGATCCGAAATAAATGTGATCCATAAAAATGTACTCACTGCTGTCCTGGGAAAGTACTAAATTTAAATTTCTCAAACTCTGTTTGCAAAAGAATTCAAATTGTTATTATAAATAAAAAAAAAATATCAAGGAAATGTCCAACAAAGTAATTTAGCGTGTAATGGCACTTTTGTTGCTCGAATAATAAATTGTACATACATATGATGATTATGTTTATATGAATATGTACGTTTGTATTGGGCTAAAAAAGCTTCCACTAATAACGGTAAGAGTTTGCCCCGAAGTTTTATTATTATTCAGTTTATTTGGTAGTACTTAAGTATTGTTTGGAAAGAGGCAACTATTAGAAAGTGAAAAAACTATATTTTAAATACCGTTATTGCTTTTGCAGAATCATATTCACAAACTTCTATACAAATGCATAGAATTACGTCCTCAAATATGCAGTTTTATGCCGAAATTATTTTGATGTTCAAACAAAAGCTCTAATCTTGAAATCGATATTCCATTATTTTTTGAGCTTGATATTTATAGTTTTTCTCTATTATTTGTATACTCTCGCAACAAAAGTTGCTAGAGAGAATATTACAGTTTTGTTCACATAACGGTTGTTTGTAACACCCAAAACTAAACGAGTTAGATATAGGGTTATATATACCAAAGTAATCAGGGTGAAGAGTGGAGTTCAAATCCGGATGTCTGTCTGTCCGTCCATCTGCGCAAGCTCTAACTTGAGTAAAAATTAAGATATCTTGATGAAACTTGGAACACTTGCTTTCGCAGATGAGCAAAATCGGACCACTGCCACGCCCACAAAATGGCGAAAACCGAAAACACATAAAGTGCCACAACTAAGCCATAAATAAAGCTATGGAAATAATATTTGGTGCAAAGGATTGTTCTAGGAAGAGGCATATTTGAAAGTAATTTTTTTGGGAAAGTGGGCATGGCCCCTGCCCCTGCTAAGTTTTTTGTACATATCTTGTAAACTACTAAAGCTATATCAACGAAATTCTCAGGAGTCGTTTTTTTCAGACATTTCCTTATATAGTCCAAAAATAGAAGACATCGGATTATAACCACGCCCACCTCCCATACAAAGGTTAAGTTGAAAACGATTAAAAATGCTTTAGATCAGTAAGGGCAATTGGTATACAAAATTTTAAGTACGTGTGGCACCGCGCACTGATGAGTCAAAAACCATATCTCCGAAACTACTCGACCAATATCAATGAAATTTGGTTTGTAATATTTTCCTTGCATCAAAATGATATGTTGTGAAAATAGGCCAAATCGGTTCACAACCACGCCTACTTCCTATATACCAGAACTTTGAATTCGACCTGTATAGTTTCTATTACTATTTATATAGGAACAGAACTTTGCATAAATACTGCATTTATAGTGTGGCAGCCCCTTTCTAAAAATCGACGAAATCGGAACATAGGTTTTCAAAGCCCCATATATCGAACATGAGGACCTCGGCACTTCTAACCTAATATTATGGTTTCCAACTTTCATTGGACTTAATACCATATTTATGACGAATATGTGGGTCAAATTGTCTATTATATAATATAAAATAAATAAATTGCGAGAGTATAAAATATTCGGTTGCACCCGAACTTAGCCCTTCCTTACTTGTTTCAGTTAATTATTTTTTTGGTTGATCGAAAATAATCATAATTAAAAATATGAAATAAAACAATTTCAGAATTTATAGTTCGATTTTTCATATTGTTTTTGTTATTAAGTTTTGCAACTACATACTCGTACATGGGAAATGTTTGTCAGAACTTTCACACAAGGGGAAATGTTTACGAATGAACATAAAATCTTTATGTTTGATAAAAGGAAATACAAATTTTATATTTACTGGGATTACTGGAGAATATTTGTAAAGAGTTTTTGAAATATTAATTCAGTCCTGTCTATGTTGTTTATGCAGCATAACAAGAGCAATTATTTACTAGCAAATTGAAAACTAAGAAAAAAATTTTAATTTTAAAAATTTATTAAACTACTAAAGTTTGAATATATAAAATTTTTAATAAAATATATATAAGCCCAATTTAAATCAATTTCGAACTTACTCTGATCTTCCAGTAATATTCCTCTGTTAATATTTCGATGGTACTCCTTGCAAAAGATTAGTCCACTCAAAGTCTATGCTAAGATGTATGAGAAAAAAATATGTATTTAAGTTCTTTCAATTTAGTATTTTTTTTCACAACAACACTTGAGAAAATTGCGCGCGCGAAAGAACGCTTCGTCACATGGTTTTTGAATAGTCTATTGTTCGTGGAAATTCGTGTGCTTAGAGGCTGTGTGCAGATGTTTTGCAAATGGGAGTGCAAAGAAGCATGTGACCAGCTTCACCCATGCATTGTCATTAGACACAATGAGAACTGAAGTCACAAGTTGGCCAAAAGGAAAAAGCAAAGATGAAAGTAATACTCTAAATATTAAAAAAAAATTCAAAATCAAATTTTCAATTCAAATTGGAGGCGTTTATTTCACTTATTAATAAGGAATAACTCCTCAATATTTGCAAATTTGTTTTATTTCGGCTTATCAAAAGAAACTCAAGTTGTCGGTGAAGTGAAAATGTGAAAAAATGTATGGCAAATATAGTCTTGTGACTCGCATTGGCGCTTTGCTGCCTCTTCAGTGATTTTGTTGTTGAGTCGCGTGAAGCGTTTAAAGTGCAAAAGATCACCGCCAGCGAATGCAAGTCGGCCGATTTCGGAACAAGTCTGCTTTAGCGCGATTGCAACTCTGAAAGTGCACTAAAATAACAACAGAGCGACGACGCCGGCAGCAGCTCGAGCGACAAGCTTTGAAGATGCGATCGCTTGAACGAATGGGGAGCGTTCTTGTCTGCCAATTTACTTGGCCGCCAGACGATACAGCGATTGTTATTGTTGTTGGCACAATGTTGTTTTAAATTCGTTAGCGTTGTATTGTGGGCGCCGCGAACATTATTGCCAAGGAAAACTTGTTAGCATTTGCACAAAAATGCGATTCTTCATCACAACCATTTCCATTTTGGGGTACCTCAACACACACCCACTCTCAGGCTCAGCTGCTCAGCACAATTCTGCAGCACGCCAGGTTGCGTGACACATTGTGACTGACAGACAGTTGGGCGATGAAAGCGATTTAGGTCACTGGGGTATGCGCACGATTTAGATGGATAGAATTTCTCGAAAGGAAGCTGCTTCTCATTCGAAAATATTTTGAAATCCCATTTGGAATAATTTTTTGCAAAATATTCCTTGAAGTCTTAGTTTCACTACCACTTTTGCGCACAATTCAAATTGATGTCAGTTAATAGTTCTCAGTTTGTACAAGAAACATCGCGCTCGAGTATATTTTGGTGTAAAAACTATTTTATTTACTTTATGAGTTGACGCGAGCGTTAACTATTGGAAGCGCACAACCGTTCGTTTCGAGCTTTTGACAAGAACTGAAATTTCATTCATGCACATTTGGGCATAAAAATCAACAAGGCGCCGCCGCATCACAAGCACTCAGCACTCTTATCTACACACACACACATACGTAAGCCAGCAGTAGGTCAGAAGGCAGAGCAAGATGCTCAAGCAGATGCCGCTGGCATGAGCTGGCATGTGCGCAGCAAGCGCTTCGAGCAGCAGAGATGAACTCTGAACGCGCAGAAGCGTTGGCAGCAACACCGACCAGCAATGGCAGACTCAGCGAGCAAGTGGCAGAGCCATGAAAGGCAGCAACAGTTGCAATTGTTGCAGGCATCGAGCCACGAAACCAGCTTGACTGCGAAGAAGAAGCGCAGTCCAAATGAGCCTGTGTGTGAGAGAAGTGAGCTGAGAAAGTCAATGAAGAGTTCAATTGTTGCCAGAGAGCGCAATGTGTGGGGGCGCGAGAGTTGATTGAGCGTATGCTAATGTTCTTTTATTAGTGGAGCCGGTTGATGTGCTCCACGCTTTATTTACTTTTCTTCTACCGCAGTCATAAGGCGAGGTTCGCTGCTTAAGTCTTTCGTTTGGTAGGCTTACTCGAATTCAAGAGGTAATAATGACATGTCAAAGGTCGGGAATTATATACATAACGATTTTAATTATATCAAAGATATTGAATTAAATAATTTAATTGCAAAAGTGCTAAAGAGAAAAGTTGTGAGAACTAATTTACAATTTCTTCAATAGTGGTGAGCTAGGCTACAGTTTCCATTTTTTAGCCATCACTGTTCGTATCCATGTTTAGTTTATGTAAATACAAATGTTATATAGGTATAATAAATGCCTATCATTAAGCGCTCTGCTCATCAGCAACATGTTGCCACTAAATGTATATACATATCTATGTATCTATATGGTAGTGCAGAAGAGAGTTTCTTCATTTAAATAATGGTAAGCATCTGTTGCATCTGTTGCCTCTTTTGCGACTTAAATATAATGGTGACATTACCTTTCTCAACCACTGTCTGTTTATGCGAGTCATTTGAACAACAACAATGACATCAATCGGTGCGAAGAGTGCTCTTCACCTTCGATGGCGATTAAACACTCTCGATTTCATGGATTCTACGTTGATGAGACATTTGGTGCGGTGCGAAAAATTAAGTGAAATAAAATAAAAAAAAAATTGATGCGAAAATTGCTAAGAGCAATCTTGAAGACCCGAGTGTGTGTGTGACTTTGTTGTGTTGCGTAGTTTACAAAGCAGAAGTTGAAGTTGGTGTTTCTTTATTTTCTGCAATTGCCATAGGCCAACAAATACAAACAAAAGGTGTTTCATTACTTATTGTTGTGGTTGATGTTTGATGTGTTGCCATTTGCACATTCGCATTCATTTTCGATTTTGACGAGTGTTTAAGCAGCTGAAATGCGTCTACTCTTGAGCTTACAAGAGCTGCTGCTGTTGGTGGTTTCACTGTATCAATCGGCGTCCTAAAATGATTAGACCACCCTCATATTCAGCAATAAACGAAAGCTGCTCACCAAATGGTAACCGCAAAGTGAACGAATTGATATGTTTTGCTGGAAATTATGTTTCGCGGTGGTTTTATGTCACTTGCCGCACCACAAAGAGCTCCTTGTTAGCTGATTACTTCGATTTCAGGGCCACTGAGCACTTGCTTGTCGCTCTGAAGATGATTTCGGCTGCTTACAAATCAACAATTTGGTTGCGAAAAGTTCGCTGATTTGACACTTATTCGAGTGGGTTGATTAATTGGAGTGCCATTCACTTGTTTACATGTATATTTGTATTTTTAATTGAATGACAACAAAAGGTTTTGATAGACAGCACATCATCTTCAATTGAGTTATTTACTCACTTTCATTTTAGGAATAATATATAGCGCATTGAGTTATGAATGAAGATGTGCAAACTGTCATTTCATGTACTGTCTTTAATAAATTTCATATTTATTAAAAAGCAATAATTTTATTGTTTTTGTTTGCTAAAAACTCTCATTCCAATATATATATGTTTCTATGGCAGTTTAATATTTCATGCACACCGCCTGCATTTAAATAGATCTCCATCTGTGGGAGTAAATCGCTTTGATTCTGGGTTGTCGCAAAACCAGAAGCTGAATTGCTACGAATCTTCCATAATTTAAAAAAGCAGCAGAGCTCATAGAAATTACGAAAAACTTTTGCTCAAGCGCAGCGTTTTATTTTCAAGTTTGTTGTTGTTCCTTTTTATTCAAACAACAAAATATTTTAATTGAATTGGCGCACATTCAATGACTTTAATATGAGAACCTCCAGCGCTCTTCCAAGCAACTACAACAACTATGCTGCAGAAGAACGAGAATGACAAATAGTTAAACGTACATATTTCTGTCTCTCTGGCAGTATATGCACAAATATAGCCGAGCATGCGCCATGTCTGCGACAAATGGAAAACCTGCTAATAACAAGTTCGGACGAGTAGAATTTTATCAAAGCTATCTACATGTGTAAGAATTATGACATTTTTTTTAATTTAGTGCGCATGCTTTTAACTGTCAATCCAGTTGGACAGGATGATATTCATATACATCAGTTGTATGTGATTTATGGCTTGGATTTTCGGCGCATTGCTGCAGAGTTAAAAAGTAGAATTTCACAGAATTGTTTGCATTTATAAACACTTTGGAAAGGAATGCATTAGTATTATATAAGAGTTCTTTAAATTCTAAGGTGAATTTGCGATTTGAGAACAATATCGAAACTAAGATAAATGAACTAGCATTGACTGCAGACACAATAAGACTCTTATTCAGTTACTCAATGAAAATTTCGAGGTGACAATTATTCACGTTTCTTCCACAAGTATTGAGCATATTTGCAAATGGGTTAAGTTGTAGTTCAGAATAAGAATGGATGCAATCAACTAGACAACTCGAGCTGAAATCCCAATTCTCTAAAAAATATAGCAGTTAATAAACGCCAACCATAGGGACCATATAAGGGTTTACTGACTTTATACATCCATTTACGGATAAACTGATACCAAATAACGGTCTAATTCAGCGATCGCAATGAAGCCATTACAATACTAATTCTCGGAAGTAAAAAAACAAGGGCTTTCCAAATTTGTGAGTTGAAAATGAGAAAAATCAATTTTATTGCATATTCATGCAGCCAAAATTTGCTACCGTTATTACTTTACAGCCGCCGAGCCATTCGAATCAGATTACCAAATGCATTAAATATGATTACCACACACACACACTGCTAGCCGAAAAACAAAATTGGCATTAGCTTCCATGTCGTCGACAGCAGGCGCTGTCGGGTGAGGGCGCATACACGTCGAAACGAGGGACTTATTTGTTTGGCACAGCTACCGCCACCACTGCCGCAACCATTGCAGATACGGATTGACAACGGCGCAGTGTTGCGCAAACGCACCGCACAGCATCAGCGCCGCAAAAAATACCGCGAACAGCAACAACAATGTGATTGTGTATGACATCACATCACTGGCTGCTCCAAGCCTCTTGCAATGGCTGGCGGCCCATCCAGCCCTTTCTGCTGGCGGCTGTTGCACTACTGCAAACAGTCAGCAAACGAAGGCAGCAGCTGCTGCTGTTCCCTGCTGATGCGTCTCTGCCGCACGCACACACACACATCATGATCACATGAGGCAGCAATGACGGTGATGACGACGATGCCGGTGGTGCATTAAATTAGTTTCGTGAGTATTTAAAGCAGGCCAAAAAAGCTACGAGTGACTCAAGAAAAACGCTGAAATCAAATTGGCTGTGGAGCATCAAATAATGGACGAATCGAAGGCAATGTGGGACGCAGTGGGTGTTGCATTGTGCTGGCTCGGGCATCTTTTCAACGCAATGAAACAATGATACTAATATTGTTATGGCCGTTTTTCACCGGTTTTTTTCTTATTATTGCCCGTCTCATGTTGGGCAGTTTGCTTGTTTGCATTTCGTTACGGTTCTCACTTGGCTTGTATTTCATTGCGGCGTGTCAAATGCCAAAAGCAAATAAATAAAAACAATTGTGTTAATTTGTTGAGCTCATTAAATGGTATTTCGCTTGAGTATCCACTTCCAAAACATAAAAATGTTTTGATTTTTGTTTGCCTTTTGCTTACACGCTGCCGTTACAGCTTTGAAAATCATTACTTCAGCGCAGACTGTAACAGAAATTATGCAAATATCCCGAAAGCGAAAAGTATGTGCACATCTCCAAATATTTGCTTAAAAATTTGAGAGTTCGCTCTGCAACCCGTGCTGATCAACCATTTGCTGCAACCATAAATTACCCAGTCAAATGGCCGATGCTAAATATGTAATTTGAATCAATTTGCAGCCGTTCTTATAATGAATTACTTGGCTACTCTGTGGAGTAGTGGCATGCTTTTCAATCGTTTGGGCATTTGGCGTTTGAAATTTCGCAAGTGGAAAGGATTTAAGAGCTCCGAGTTCGAGTTGAAGAGTCGCCAGAGAAATATTCGGGTAGATGATTGGTCTTACTCGAAATGGAGCTGCTAAATATAGACCAAGTCAATATAATAATAAGTCAATTGTGTGTGCGCTAATGTTGAACACTGGCATAAATTTCAGATTTTCCTCAAATATTAGCCAGTCTTGCCTAGAAGCCTATATAGTACTCAAAATGTTGTACTGAATAAGCAATTGCAAAGATGTAAAAAAACGACAGCAACACGATCAGGCAAATTTTCGCAATTTTCAAAGGAAACACTCAAAGACACTCTAGGGCGAAGCGCATGAAAAGTTTGCTGTTTCACCTTGTCACGAACTATCGCGCTTAAGTACATATGTGAAAGTAAAAAATCTCAAAAGAGAAAACCAAAGTTTTCCCTATTTTAATCTTCACGCTTGCCCCTCTTGGGCGCTTTAATGACATTTGTTTGAAGATCGCAGTCACCTCTGACCGCTGAATATGTGAATTCCTGTACTTAATGTGTAAAGCGTCTTTGCCCCAACAGCAAAGGTGACTTGGTAGCAAGAGCGCGTGTTGGGTCAATATCATTAACAACTTTATAATGCGCTAGTTTAACTGTACAATAGAATACGATTGCAAAGCAACGATCGGCTGTGCGTGAGATGCTGCACAAAGCTCGTTCTCTACTTATTTATGACAGATAATTGCTGATATTAATCATAACCGCTTAACGAATATTGTTTTCATGTAGAGTTGCTGAATCGTGCTAAATGCATTCGAATTTATTGGAGTCATCAATGCAAAATTATTTGAAATACTTCAGTAGTTCATGTAAAAAACTGAAAATACATATGGCTTTGTTTGAATTTTTGCAATTTTTATTTTTCCAACAGAAATTTTAAACAATTTATCCGTTTCAGTGTCCATACTTGCATACTCTTTAGGAAAATGCATATGGCAACTGAATTAGCATAAAGTTTTAAGAAATAAATTCAAAGCACAAAAAATACAAAATCGCTTGATGATTTAAAAAAAATGTCAAAATAATAAAGAACTAAGATTTGGACTCATCAGATCCGCCACTAATTCATCGTGCTTCCACCAGATATGATTTCACTGACTTTTCAATTGTACAAAAAAGTTTACACTGCATGGGTGTCTGATTATTTTCTGGCATTCTTGAAATGACTTCGCTTCCACAATCGCTGGGCGCCATTAGTTGCGTGTTTCTTGAGCGGACGCCGCTTGTTGCTGAAACTCGTTGAGTATGCGACTCTGTGGGATGTCCGTCTCGACGCGACTGCCTACTACGTCGGTGGCGGATACTGGCTGGTGCTCCTGATCGAAAAATATATCGATTATAATGCGGACACCTGTAACGAGACATTTTTGGAACAGTAAACCTTGGTATTTTATGATTCTTTCAAGGTAGTTTATGGGAGATGAGGTAGAGTCGCAATATATATACTAGAGGGAAGGCAACAAATTATGGTTGAACCGTTATACGCTTATCTGTCGTCATGCTTGCTTGCAAATATTACTAGAAATTTTATCTATTTATTAGCAATAAATTTCGGCAAATAAAAATCAAACTCATTTATAGCCAGGAGATAATAGATTGTGCATTTATTTCCAGAAAGTGTTTAAATAGCTATTATTATTATTATCTTTTCAGATAGCAAGCGGCAACGTTAGAAAGCATCATATGGTAATATCACACTGGTTCGCTCAAAGGTCAACTATTCAGAGCACTACGCTGAATCATAATCAATGACATAATATTGAAATCAAAGGTTTGTCACTCATTATCGGCATACAGTGCTTTTAGAAATTGTGGGCTTAACAATATGTGTTAATATTATTATTATTGCTGATTATTTAGTAATTAATTTTTGCCAAAAAATTTTCTTAATTCCTGAATGTAATTAGTCAAAATCGTCATGGGTATGAGCAAATTATGTATATACAAATTGGAACCACTCACCACCGGCAGTCTTTGCAATTGTCGTTTTACTCTGATAAGAAGTCTCCATCGGCTGAAAATTCGCCTCCTCAATACTTTCAGTGACAACCGGTCTATCCTTGGCATCTGTCGCAATCTCCTCTAAACCGACTGAAGTATCATTGATTTCGCGAACCGGTGACCTTTTGAATTTGATATTCATGCTAATATATGTGCCATAAATGTACTCAATATCCCCGTACTAACCTTGAAGTACGCCTGGTGTGATCGGCAACATAGATAGTCTCGCCATCGCTCAAAGAGACGTGCCGTTCTCGAACGAAACAAGAGTCATCCATTGCATCCGTATTATTCTTGTTAGGCTCACGTATGTTTTTATTTTTGGGGCTGTAACTGTCGTCAATACCACGGTTTGTTTGCGTCGATTTACTGCCCTTATCCTCATCTTTCTTATGTGTCACAAAGTGGCGCGACGGATACCGATGCGAAAGCTTATGGGTGCCGAAATTGTTCACACCGAAATATGCGGACTTCATGGCAGGCAAACTGTATTGCTGCTGCTGCAGACCGCGTCCACCACCTTTGGTGCCCAACTTGGCCACCGTGTCGTATCGTTTAATCATGTCTCGCACGCTGACCGGAGAATGCGATTCCGAGTCGGAGGCGGCCGTTAGCAGCACGTTGAAGGAGCTCAAGGAGTTGTTGCTCACATTGTCGTCATCGTCGACGCTCGCCGAACGCCTCTGCGGCGTGCGACTTTGCAGCGAATTTCGCTTCGAGTTGTTGGTCAGATCCATGTTTCGGGAATCGCTCGTAACAAATGTGCAGATTAAATATGAATATAAAAATATTAAAATTTTTCTACAAAATTAAATGATAATTTTTTTTAACAAAATTTTCTAATTTCCAATGAAAATCGGTGCGACACTATGTACACTCTATGTAAAATAATTGTTTATTTTGCGTTTGTGTTTTTTTTTCGTTTTCTAAAGTGTCATTGTAGAATACGTTTGCTTTCTATACTATCTTCTTCGAATATCTCAATATTTTCATTCGATATTTTGAGTTAAGTTTTTTCATTGCTTTATTTTTTCTTAGCGAAATAAAAAATACCCATTGGGTCCTGAACAGTTCAATTTGAGTATATATTATATTTATACATATAGTATTCTATATGGTACTTATGTAACAGTACAACATACAAGTCCCACAATTTTCAGTGTCATTATTGTTAGTAAATGCATTCTACGGCTTACTTGCTTCAGTCTTCATATAAATGTTGCTTATCACATTTATCACACTACTTTGTTGAATCATTGATAATGCCAAAAAATATAGATAAAATACTAAATCGCCAAATCATATACAGATATCAAATGTCTGTGAGGTAAGTCTGGTAGTATAAAAAGCATGGTTCTTATCAAATGCAAGTCAGTTTTGCTTGCAACTGTAAGTACGCCGTACGTCCCGGTATATCACTTTGACATAGAAATAATTACAAAAGATGGCTGAAACATTGGAACAACTCATGGAAGTCACGCCTGCTATTGAAGTACAAAAAAAGATATTCGAGGGACAAGAGAAAGTATCATTATGTTTTCCGTTTACTTGAAGGTTGTTTATGCAGCGGGTGCGAAAGTGGAAAGAGGCAATGAACTCACACCAACGCAGGTCAAGGAGCAGCCCACCAGTGTCAGCTGGCCGGTAGAAGACGGTGCATTCTACACGCTCCTGTTTCTCTGCCCCGACTCGCCGACGAGGACTGACCGCCAATATGCCGATGTGTGGCACTGGCTGGTGGTGAACATCCCCGGCAACAATCTGGCGGAAGGTCACACGGTTGCCGAGTACGTGGGCGCGGCACCAGCTGAGGACGCAGGGTTGAAACGTTACATATACCTCGTCTTCAAACAGCAGGGAAAATCCGAAACCGACAAAGTTATTTCAAAATCGTAAGTAAGCAAAATCGCAAAGCGCGATGTGCAAGAAAATTAAGTCGAGGGTTAGATTAAGATTTTATTCCAGGAATGATACGTATTTTTTGTTAATGTATACTTCTTCACATTACAGTAACATGGACGGTCGCATAAAGCGTAAAACCAAGGAAGTAGTGGAAAAATATAATTTAGGAAAACCGGTTGCTGCTGGCTATTTTCAGGCTAAATATGATGACTATGTGGCCCAACTGAGAGCGCAGCTGCCAAAACCGGAATGAGAAACATAATTGAAAAATGTATCTTCTAAAATAATGTAAAGAACTATGTGCTATTTTGAAAATAAAAAGAACAATTACATCAAACTTAAATATTTCTTTGCTTGAAATCTTATATTATAACGTTATCAATGCAAAAACAATTTGAAGTTCGAAGAAATGTTCCCCCTCTATTTTTGATAGTTACCTTGACTTTGCAATTTCGCTACTCTGCATGTGAAGATAAGCCGGCAGATAACGTTCCTTATCTAACTTCATTCCACTATCTTTGATTAATCATTACTGGTTCTAAGTTCGCATAAAACTCACCGCCGTAATCTACGATAATTTTTTTTATAATCATTACTTTCACAAAATCGCGTATAAAAGCGAGCACATAAGCCGATATTCTCGGCAATAACATGGTCGCACTATCGCGGAATATTTTAACGCTGCTCCAGCCGGATGCGGGGCTGAACGACTATATATACTGCGGAGGGTCACATCAAGCTCAATACCAGAGGAATTGTGGAGAAATGCAGTCTAGGCAAGCTATGTTGCTGCCGGTTACTTCCGATCAAAATATGATGACCATGTGCCAGTACTCCGAGCGCAGTTTTCAAAACCGCAGTAAGGAATGACACGGCAACTGTGAATCAAAAATTATTCAGTTTTAAAAGGGCGTTTGAACATTAACATAAGAAGCCATACAGAAGCATCATTTTATCATTTGAGGAGGATACTATATACAAATGGGCAGCCATAAGTAACTCACATGAATTGAGATTTCTTGACATCTAGACTACGCAGAATCGGAATCAAAAAACTTTTCTTAAATTTTGGAAATGCTCTTACGTTCGACCGTGAAACTAAAAACAAATTCAAATTTAAATATCAATAACTCGGGCCAGAGACAAGCAATACAACCTAACCATTAACACGCTCAAGTAGTAAACAAATATTTCAAAAACGCTACGCGTATGCGTTACAAATTCAAATTAAATATGTTTTTCACCAATGTATACAAACGTACATGTATTTGGCACTTGGTCTAAGTATACACCATCGATACATGTAGGCCGGCGTCTTGCCGATTGAAGGTGATATTTTGGCCTGTGGAGCATCCAAATGAATATCTGAGTATGAGTACGAGTGTCTAAGTACTTTGTCGATGAAAAAATAAACCACAAAAATCAAATTAATAACAATAATGCCATGGAAATAACAACAACGCATTTTACGCCAAATTATTTTGCATGCAACTGAAACCGTCGAGGCTCATCAACGGGATGACTTGCGGTTTGTGCGATCTTGTACTTGTAGAAAAATACAAGAACTCGTTTTTGCGGTTAAATGATGCTGATACCAATGCTTAAGCGACCATGCCCACATCCTATATAGACTGAAGGATTTGCTAGTAAATAGTTTGATAAATCCCTCCTAGAATGAACTTTACAGCTGAATATGTATTAATATTCGAAATAACCATCATTTGACAATCGCAACAACAGCTTCACTTATTTCTCAACCGAATAATCGCGAGTCAAGCAAGATGCCGCGTTCGTTTCGGTCACACCGAGCGAAGTAATGACTATATAAGTACACACATGGGTCTCACTGCTGCTGCACGGTTGTAATGCGAGGTATCTTATGTCACTGCGGTGGGATGGTGCTATTTTCAGAAGCCAGACTCGTTTGTTTGAAGCTTGCTTGCCACCCGCATAAACTCTCACACCCTAATATTATTACCTCCGCTTTTCTTATTGTTATGTGTCTGTTAAATGCATTATTAAGGAATTACAATTACAATTAGATTTCACAAGCACTTAAGTGAGGGTTTCCATTTAATCTTGGCATTCAATTTGAGCGTAAAGTGCTAAGATTCACACACCAGAAGCCGGCAGTCGTACCAACTACATAATATAAGAAAACCAATGTGATCTCTCAGTTAGTCTGTGCATGTTTGGTATTAGAATGTCCGACAACAGAGAAAAGTCTGGGCAAATCGCTCGCTTTGGTTGTGTTGTGACTGCAGTCAAGTGACCTTGAACTGCTAGTGCGCTGCAAGAAGTAATTTACATCTATTTAGTGTGGACTGGTTTGTTTAATCGACAAAAGTTCTATACATGTTCACTTTATATCTTATATACCATCTAATAAATAGCCATTCTGCGAATGGTTAACAATAATACATCCGTTCCCACGATAGTCGGGCCTACGTAACCAGAACGGAGCCGGACTTTCCTTCGCACGTATACTTTAATCTTATGGACAAACAAATTTAACTCCCCTTACTTATACTATATTAGTTTCTCTTCTGATTTTATTTCGTTGCACCAGCAATGCATTTGCACAACTAAATGACTTTGAGCATTGAAATAATGATGGCAAGACGAGATCATAGTACAAGTATACAATACATATGTGCGTTTTATTATGGGTACTGCATTTGGGGTCACTAGATATTAATGCGTCAAGTTGTCGTCATTAACTCCACCAACGAATTCAATCTGCATACAAATATACAAACATTTACAAACGCATCTGTATGCTTAGGAGCTTAGGAGCTTAGGAGCTTAGGAATATGTAATAGGCAAACTGTGAATAAATGTTATATAAAAACAAGTACCATATGTGATGAGACTGCGAACAATTGAGGCGGCTTAAAGATGCGAAACTAATCAAAGCACTCGCAGACACTTGATCGAGCATAGATATACGTAGAGCTCTTCGCGCTCTTATGGAAAAGACAAAGATGGAAGGCAAACAGCATTGCAATTGAACAGACGCGGGCAGCGTGTGCGGCCCATTGCCGCACGGGGGCAGCAATAGCAGCAGCAATGCGACATCCAAGAGCCCATAGCTACGTGCTTGCACTGTTCTTTGTTTCGGCGTTACGTGCTTAGGTGCGCCTGTGAAGCGGCGGAGCGTCGCAACGGTGAACCGCGAACCGCACAGCATCGCAACGAAGGTCGATTTTCATGTGACTTGCTGCCGCATCGGTATGCCGCTCTTGATGTCGTCGTGCAATATTACACATGTACGAATGTATTACAAATTCTGTGTGACACGGGGTTTTTCTCATTAAGACAACTACGCTACTATTGCACTTGATAGCGTTCGTGGGTAAATGGATCAGGTTTGGTATAAACACATGAACATGCATAAAAGTTGTTTACGATGAAATAGAATCGGGCGCAGTTACATCAGAGTATTTAGATGATATTGAATGACTCTGTACAATTCTAATTGCCGCCGCATCTTTGATACGTTCCTATAGGGAAATGAAATAAATATTATTAAAAAATATTTTTTACAGGAATTTTTCGATCCGAAACACCGAAACATTGACACAAAGTCAAAAGAAATCTGCCCGCACGTCTCTCCACAAAATTTAAACACACCTGACGTCAAGGTACTACTTATATTGTAAACAGATTTGTTATGAGAGGAATCATGCAGAGGGGGGATGCATGATCCCTCTCATTACAAATCTGGCCAAGGTTAATGACCTTTGGCTGAGCTTTGTTTATTTTTGAAGGATTCACATATGTTTTTCGAAGTCAAAGCGGAGATCGGGAATAGTCAAGATGTAAGCTGGAAGGTGAATGTAAGGTTCAGGATTGATGAGGCTAGTTATCAAGGGAGGATATATGTTTAAGCCGTTTTATAATGTCAAGGGAGAGCGGATTGTAAGCTGGCAATATCTAAAATGACTCGTTATTCGAGCCGCTAATGGATTGCAATCATATTTGATTCATGTTAACTTATAATAAATTCACTTAGTTTCAACCGATATGTGAACAAAACTATTATACTCAGAGCAACATATTGCAATAGTACAAAACACTTAAGAAAATGTTTACAAATTTCTCACAGTGAATTAAGCGTCACTTCCTCTTACCAGCTATGCTACCTACCGCAATCCGAAATTTTGGCACAGTTTAAATGACATTAAATGTAAATTAAAAGTATTAAGACACCACCGATAAAACAACGTTGAAGGTCGCTAGGCAGGTTAATTCTTAATGTATCTTCATTCAAAAATAATCTCTAGAATAGATCTGCGAATGTCTTCAGGAACAAATGGGTGCAGATGTGCTGGGTTGAGCGGCATACACCAGACTGTGGCTTGGATGACACGCCACATAGCAGAGCACAAATGCCGATTGTTTATATGCATCGATCGACGATCCCCATAAATCACGGTTTGCAAATGCAACGGTCGCTAAAGTCGAATGCATGAGTGCGTGACTAACACTAAATGCGTCGTGGTTTCGAATCCAATTCAATTACCAACAATATCAATCAGGATATCGCAAATAGGACAATAGGCTCTGCCAAACAGTTAGAAGCAGTGTAAGCGCCTATCACGAATAAAAAGTATTGAAGAGGCAGACATTGAAGCTACGCATAATTATAAATTAATTAATTTGCGTTTAATAATTGCGATAAGGCGTTTGTGAAACGAAACTAACGAGGCAACAACGAACGTTTGCGAAATGCGTTTAATTTACAAATTAAGAGAGTGTTGAAAAAAATAAAAATTATGTTCATATTATTTATTAACCGATGTGTGAGAGAATTCGCACACGTTTTCAATGCTTCTGTTCTTGAATCTTATCTATAAATGATAAATAATTACTCTTCAAACTAAAAGAAACACTGATCAGTTGATGCATTAATAATAGCTTTAAGGTTGTAATAAACAAAAAAAACATAGGAAATTTTATGTTTTAAGGCTGCCACATAAAAGTTATTGAATGACTTTGTCGAAAACTTTTACTACTTCCATGCAATATATGGGTACATCCAATAATTCGCCTCCGATTTTGAAATTCGCTCTAATCTACGGATTGAAGCTGACCACTGTCTTCGCGACCTTTGGGGCTGCTTTGTTGGCAGAGTCCGCGCTGGTTGATCTCGTGATTAATGCCGCCGCAAGTGCCACTGTGCTCCAGGTAATATTTACGGTTAACAGTTGCGCTTGAATTGGAGTAGCGAGAGCGTAAAACAAAAACCAAAACAAATACATCTTTCTTAGCAAAAATTTGTTTGAAATGTAAACAAATCAAAACATGAGCTCGCAAGGTCAACAGAGAGGCATTGAATGTGCAACTACTCCACATATAATACATGCGTGCGGCCACTGAAGTGGGCCATTGTTTGTGTGAGTGTGGTGTCCACACTAGGCGTCCGTGAGTGTGAAGATCAAAGCAAACAAATATGCGTCAGGAATTAGCGCTGGCTCATCCGCAACCGCAACAATGGCCAACACGCTCCGCTGCGATGACACTGAACTGTTTTTTTTTTCACTTGCATATGAAATACCCGAGACATAAATCGTGCGCTCCGTAGACCGTAAAAGCAGCGTCCATGCACTTGTAAATTATTTGCTCAATAAGATATTAATGACCACTTTGCATGTAAAACAATTGTCATTTGCCCGCATTCATGCCGTCGCCAGTCGTCGCTTTGGTGCCGGGTGTGTGCGACAAGGCGAAGTGCGGCTCATGCACTGTAAGTGGCATCGCCAAAGGTTAAAGCTATAAATTTATGCTTACATTAATTTTCAGCTAGCTCGAGTTCGAGTATTGTATTGTCACTTGGCAGCGGCAAAGCTGTGGAAGAGAGGAGAACCCGAGAATTCTTGTGCACGATAAAGAACCACGCGCTGGCTGAGGTGAATCATCGGTGTTGGTTTAAGTGGCTTTAAAAGGGTAATGAGGTTAATGCGGAATAACGAAATCAAATAAGGGAAACTAGACTAAATCGCCAAGCGCTCAAGCGAAATTGATGCAGCGCTGATAAAGCGTTTTGAGTGACAATTGTTAAGTGATCGGGATTGATAAGCTACTAGCGCTGGAATGACCTCAACTTGCAAGTTTAGACCAGGTACACTAACGACCGGAGTTTGACATAATTCACACTCCAACACAAATCAATTAAATTCGGTATTTCAGCCATTTACAATGTGAAATTTCTGGTAATTTATGTCATCACGCGATAATCCGTGGCAGCGACCTTCAGCGGTCTTGAAATTCCAACAATGATATCTTGACACATCGGGAATTCCAACCTGGGCGAATCATTCTCTTGCTGATGAGTACTTGTAATCGCTTAATAAGGCAAACACAGAACAGTCAATCAACAATTGGTGTGGCAAACAAAGCGTATTCAACACAACCGCATCAACGGAGAAGTTCGTGGCTTGAGTCTTTCGTTTAATGTTACAACAACATTGCGAGGCTCGAATGCACTCAAAGGTGCATATGTGTGTGCTTCATTGTTTATTGTGTTGTGTTGTTGTGGTGGAAAACGCCTTGAAATCGTGATTAAATCATGTTCGCACAATCCGAAGTCGCTACGCATGCAGTCGATAATTTCGGTTTCGGTTTGTTCGTTCGCACAAGTTCACAAGCTTCGTGTTTCCAGTGCAAAACAATATCAACTCTTCGCTTCATCCGCACAATGCATTCCTATTTCAGGCGTATGCTTCTTAAACGCTTTATTCGCCCGCTTTTAGTTGCGTGATTTGCTTTGATCACCGGAGGATTAACACATCATTTGCTAATGAGTTCATTATACTTTAAGTACGAGAAATCAAAGTTGTTTCGCTTTGCCTGCACTGTACACATAATGAAGTTTTTCCCGACTTATCGTGTTGTCTTTGTTTTCATTTAATCAGCTTTGCCTTTTGTTCTACCAACAAAATAGATGTTGCCTTTTGTGTTGTCCGCGGAAGCAATTTTTCCAAACCCACTGTAGAGTAGCGAAGCAGGGCGGGAGAGGTTTAAACACTGTTGTGTGTTCGAATTGGTGGAATTTGAAACTGACAGCAAATATGTAGTATGACATGACCGTGAGAAAAAAATAATGTTTGTGATGCTACGAAATAAAAGGGAGGAATATTAATCAGAAACATTTGATGAAACTATTGAAGCTTTTATGTGAGCCCTCAGTTGTTTATAGAGCCCCTTATATAATAGCTCAAAAATACTTGGTACTGACCTACCCGTATGTATGTATGTACATATGTATATATTCAAATATTTCCTAAGAAATTATTATTTATATGAGTATTATTTACAACAGATGGTTTTTTAATAATAGCTGAAGAAAGATGGACCCAACTATTTCACATCTTCAAACGCTGGGGCATGTCTGAGCAAACAATTATTCACTTATAATATCCACCAAGACATACTATATACGCTTTTAGATACCTGACTGTGTTTGCACAGTTTACATAGAGTTTCGTTCGTACTCTACCATTTGTGAGCATTTCAATTGTAAAACAAAGTCTAAGTGCCAATCAAGCATACCCGCTTAATTATAACATATGCGCATTGCATCAATGACGGCTTGCCACAACAACTGACAACAGCAGATGCCATATGAATAAGAACAACAATGAGCAAGTGTAGCAACAAACGTCAAACGTCACTGACGTCACTAAGGGTACATGAACAGCGTTCCAGTTGGCATTGTCAAATCGCTTTTTTGTTTTTGATTGTCTCCCCACTTTACATCAAATTCCTCTAGTTGTAGTATATGTTGTTGCTGGTATTAATGCATGTTGCAATGTACTATAGTGGCAGCAAGTTGAAGATTATGTCTGAGTTAAGTGTCAACACCCACACCTCATCAAAACGCCCTCCAGCGCAGAACTTGTGCGCAGCTCCACCAATTTAGGTAAATGGTGAACGGCAGTGAGGCTGCGCGCCGTCAGAAGCTGATTAAGTGAATTGTAAAGTGCTGATAATGCAATTGTTGTAGATGTTTTACCAAGATGTTTAATTATAATGCATTTCAAAAATTTACATTTGAATTCACTTTGATTCAGCCCACAGATTTTTTTTTGTAAATTGTAGACAATAACAATAAAAATGCCCAAATATTGTATTATTAACACTTAGGGTATATTTCTGGATTTATTTCTTACTTGACTCTCTTATCCGTTATTTTTTCAAAATCGTGTTGAAACAACCACACACGATATTCTTATTTCACCTCAACTTATAAATTCACCTCAATAAACAGTAATTGATCATTTGATTATTTCTATTCTAAGGATAACACTTTCAAACGGGTTTAAAAATTAACCTATAAGGCCACCTCGTCTGCGGCAAGTCGCACCTTCAACGGGACTTCATTTTTATGTGCGTTCTGAAAATAAGTACCGTTATTATTATTATTATTCGATCAAATCAAATATAAAAACTAGTTCAATCGACACTTGCTTTCATATAATCGCCTCTGTTCCGCATATATTTTCTAATGCAAGGTGTCAAAAGCTCAGGGTCCACCGCCTTGAAGTTGCGACCACCAGCTATGCTCGAATAAAGAACCGCAATGAAAATTGTAATCAAGGCGCCCAGGCAAGTAAACCACATGTAGGAAATCCGGTACAAAGGGAATATTTCGCTGCGACTACAAACATGTGTCAGATAATTGAATTGACCAAGGTGAGAAGTATATATTTACTCTGCCGCCGCATTCAAAGCGGTCATATTGGATGGGCTCAATGATAGGCCGGTTCGTTCAAACTGATAGTCGCATTGATCAACAGTGATGAGCTTCGTTTCATATCTAATGGCGCCCGAAGCTATAGCCCATTGTGCCTTCAAGCTTATCCACGACATGGCAATTACGCCCACCACACCGCCAGTTAAAGCGCTCTGTGGATGTTCCAAAAGCGTATTACTATATATATAAAAATAGTTCTATAATGTTCGCTTACGTTGCCGCTTATCCACGGCATAAAGATGCCAATAGTAAATATTCCGAAGAGCGGTCCATTGGTGATGGCTTCTAAGCTCATAGTCAACTGGAGCACAGTTCCCATGTGTTCAACAACGTAGACCAGGCAGACGCAAAGGACACCCATCCCCACCACAACCGATCTCATTATCCAATTTATCGCCGAGTCGGATAACGGTCGTTTCACAAAGGGTTTGACAAAATCCTCCAGCACCACAGCGGACATTGAGTTCAAGCATGTGGAAAGCGAGCTCAGCGCGGCACTAAAAACTCCAGCAATGAATAGCCCCGTGAGCCCGGGATAATCCCCCAATGTATCCATTACGAATAGAGGCAGTAGTTGATCCCGTGCCTTAGCCAGCTGTAGAGAAATCCATTTAATAATATTGTTACTTATATAAAGCCCAATATCGCACCTTTGTGGTGAGCGGATCACAATTTTTGTACGTAGCGTATATTAGCAAACCATTGTAGCCACAAAGCGCCATCATGATCAGCACGCCAGTGCAGAAGATGAATAAAGCTATGCGAGCGGCACGCAAGGTGGGTAACGAAAGATAGCGCTGAATCATATTCTGTGAAACCGCATTCGTCTGGGTCCAATAGAACACGCCCCCGATGAGTTGGGACCACAGCGTATGGCGCACAGTGGGGTTTATACTCAAGCTGTTACAATGAAAGGATAGTGTTAGTAAATGAATTCTTAAATTGCACATATACGAACTCGGGCCCTTCGATGCGGTCCGTTTCCCAAGCGTTTCTCAGCACCACCCCTGCGCCGCCAATGTCGTGACTTCCTTTGACGGCTACCAGTATTAGAGCGCCCACCATCGACACGGTCTGCACCACATCTGTCCAGACGACAGCTCTAATGCCGCCCTAAAAGAAATGAGCCACTCTTTATCAACATACAAATACTTCGAACTAGTTCTAATGCTCACCAAACTGGTATAGAAGATGCAGATAATGCAAACGATGGGCGTGATGGTGTGCACGGCAACTCCTGTCACCTGATTGAAGGCTAAAGCCGGCACGTAGATTACAATTGGCAAATAAGCGACCTAAGCGAATGAACGAATGTAATTGTTCTTAATTACCTTTAGTGATTACATTACTTACATTCATAATAGCAAACATTACGGATCCATACATTCGTAGACGGCGATCGAAGCGGCTCTCCAGATACTGCAAATTAGAGGTTATGAATATTTTCGAAAAGAAGAATATTTTCGATGAAGATAAATATTTGATGACTTATCAGTCTAGAACGATTCATAACCTTTAGCTTTGGTTTACAATGAAAGAGAGTGCCAAGTGTATAGAGATTATTGTCAGTGATGTATTTGGAGCAAACATGATTTGTCGAGAGAGAGACGAGCATCAAATCTAAGAGAAACATTTACAGAGCTTAGTTGAGATTTGGGGTTGTGATCTATCATAGCGTGTAATACTCATAAATTAGAGTACTTCGTTCTGGGGAGTCAAAAGTTAGCACACGAGAGCTAATATTCGACACACACGTGCTTCAACATGTTGCACTACTTTTCATTCATAAACCGACAAAAGTTCAATTAGCGTTCAGAGCAATTACACTTCGTGTATGCTGAGGTATTTATAGACACTGTACCATTCCTATGACGCACAGATTTATATGATCTTTGTTTACCCAAACACATGCCAAGCCGTGTGTGTCAAATGGTTTAATTGAATTAAATCTCTAGCTCAATGCCTTTCACATACATACATACATATGTGTCGAGAGGGTGTATGTGGAGTAGTCTTCTACGATATTCCAACAAAATCACTCACCTCATATGTCGATGTGATGTTCAACTGATGAAAGACGGGCAGGTAAAATACGCCCATCACTACTCCCATTGCCATTACGCCCAAGGAGACGTACAAATATTGGACGCCGTAGGAGTATACCTCCGTCGGTAAGCCCAGCAAGGTGATGCCGGAAATGAAGCTCGCCACCAGAGAGAGTGCAATGGGCAAGACCAGCATGTTGCGACCGCCCATTAGATAGTCGGACTCTGAAAGGCTGCGATTCATGAAGCCAAAATAGATGCCGATCATTATGCAGATCACAAACATGGCTATGAAGACACCATAGTCCGGCCACGAGAAGCGCTGTAGCTTCGCGATAATATCTTCAATGTCGGTCATTGTGGTTGCACGGAAATTTTGTCAGTTCCACAAGGAGCACTCTTCTTGAAGGATCGAAAAGTAGTTGTCAATCGGTTCAAAGTTTTCGCTTCAAGTTGTGCAATATATCAATTGAAATTATAAATTTGGCCGCGCAACATTACTTCACTCTAAAACCGAACCCTGATTTTAAGCGCACTAATCCGCGTTCGTCCGCACCAATCACAGCTTTAATGCTTACTGAGATTGCCACGGGCGCCTTTCTATTATCATTTAAGCTTCATCATTGATGAGTGAGTGATTTCAGTGAAAATTCCCTTCATCAGCGACATTGTAAGACCAATTTGGATAAATCTCCGTCTCACTACAACGAGTGCGAATGCGCATCCATTAGGGGCGCTCTTCCACACAAGCAGCGTTAGAGCGCAGAATTGCACCCAAATTCATTAAGTTATAGTATAATGTATATATAGGTATGTGCTGCTGTCACTAACACTAACAAAACTAGGTTTATAAATAAATAGCGGAATACTGAAGTCTTTTTTATATGCGACGCCTTTAATATGATCATGATGAGATTTAAGCGCACCGGAGTGATTCAAAAATTTAGGAGCTGTTGTTGTCTTGGTTCCAAATTTGGCAATTTTGTGTAACTACAAAATAGGTGGTTCAATACCGATATTTCCCAGAAAAAGAATTAAATTGTTGAACCGACTCCATGGACCTAATTCCTCCACAGTGACCCTAAAGTTTCCCTAGGATGAGAAGGTTTTCAAACCTGAAAAAAATTGTTAAAAAGCGTTTAAAAACGTTGGCTTCTGTGGGGTCTTTTTTCAAACCCTCCGATATAGCAGCCCACCGGTGGGTAATCTTATATGTAATAGTTGAGGCGTTTTGTGCCTTATTTAACGCTATTTTTCGAGAAATGTTTTTCCTTCACCTAGAACGCAGTGTAAAATTGTCCGTTCACTCTCAGTTCATAAAATGTAAATCGGTGGCGCGTCGCATTACTGCTGCAATGCATGGGCGCATCGTTAATTCGTTGATTGCTTATGATTTGTAGAAATTTACTTGAGCAATAAAAGATTTCTTGAATAAATGGGCTGTCTTTAGTTGCACTTGAACTTTATCCTTCGATCTCAAGGTGAATAAAATGGTGAACGCTCGTACATAAATCTCTTATCCCCACATTAGATTTACATACATATTTATTATGGCTAAGTGAGGACTAGATGCAGTACCCGCTGGTGGAAGCCGAGGAAGAGGGAGACCTCCACTCCGGTGGAAGGACCAGGTGGAGAAGTACCTGTCTTCACTTGGTATTACCAATTGGCGCCAAACCGCCAAAAGGAGAGATGCGTGGCGCACTGTTGTGGACTCGGCTATAACCGCGTAAGCGGTTTCTACGCCAGTTAGGAAGTGAGGACTAGTAAATGAGCCCAATTCAGGCTTATTCTCAGCGGGAAATGAATGATACCGCGCACTTCTACCAAAAGAACATAGAACATTTTACCGAACTGATATTTATATATACCCATGTATGTATCAAGAACAATATGTCATAGTCATTGCGGAACCTATTGAAACCAAAAGAAATACTCAACGGTTAAACAGAAACACGGAAATTCTTCGCTTAAACAATTCAATCCGAACATTTACTATATTTCAGTAACTAAGTTAAATAAGCACTTATTAACAACAAATATTTATTCTTATTGCATTATATGTAAGTGTGGGATGCCACGCATCCTTATTTCTTTTTAATTTTTTCCCTTTGTAGAATTATTGTGGCGCCTCGAATCGCCATGCCAATTATTACGGAATTGGGATTGCCTGAAATGGGCTTGGGCAATACACTTGCATCAATTACACGCAGATTATCGACTCCGTGGACCCTAAAAGAGATGTTCGGATAATCATATAATTCAAATGCTCAAATTGAAAGGCTCAAAACATCGCAAACGTTTATATAATATGTATTAAAACCCACTTGAACTGCGAATTCACGACACTGTTATTTGCTGATGTGCCCATTACACAAGTTCCGCCAGGATGATGAGAGCCCAGTCCCACATGTCTGTGCGAAAGCAAAATAATGTAGGTGATATATCTTTTCATAATGTATTCCACTGTATTCAGGATACCTTATCACACACTCCAAATATCGATCAGCAGGCATATTTTCATCAAAGTCCCTCTCCGTTGGTCCATATTGTTTGCACTCATCAATCTTGGGCCAATGAATGCGCGGATGTAGTGAAGCGAAGCTTTCAGATTTCACGACCTCCACTGCAGCCCGTATAGCCCGGATCGTACAATCAATGTCAGCGGCCTCCCGCAGATAGTTCGGGTCTATAATTGGTTTCCAACGAGTGTTGGGTACCCTGATAGTAACAGTGCCGCGAGATTTGGGCTGAAGACATGTGGATATCAGCACGAACCCCTCCTGTGAACTGTTGTAATAACGCGGGAAGAGCGCGCGAAAATACTCCTGTTTGAAATTGGAGATTGACATTAAAGCGCTTTCATCCACAGCTCCAACACCAAAGAAAGTCAGACCAAAGCTATCTTCGTAGCTGGAATCGATGTGACCCAAAACGCCGAAATTACCTAAGTGACCATAGCCGTTTATCAAATAATTCAATATTTGGATGGGGTTAAGTATGGAGCGTTGATTTAATGTTGGTCCCACAGTGTCAATGGATATGAAGAGTGGTAGATTAAGATGATCGTGTAGATTTTCGCCCACCAATGGCAATTGTAACTGTTGCCGCATGTCTAAATTCTCAAACAGCGTGGCATCGCCAATACCAGACGCCAGTAGTATTTGTGGAGATTGATAAGCGCCAGCGCAAAGTATCACCTCACATCGCACATCCACACTGAAAACGTACTCCTCATGATTTTTCTCATCCATCACACCAACTAAAATAGTCTGCACCTCACTCCTTTCTTCGTCGATGTAATCGAGGTTCAATCGTTTTAGATATGCATTGGTAAGCGTGAAGAGATTGCGGCGCTTGAGTGACGGTAGCAAAAATTGATGGAATACATTGTAACGGAGCCCATTTCTAATTGTATACCGGGCACGACGAAATCGCCAATTTTTTCTCGAAAATTCCTTTTTCAAATTGTGTAAAGCCTCCGTTATTTTCGAATAGTCCGATGATATTTCGAATAGGGAATGAGTCTGTGTACGAACCGCGGTAAGGAAAGGTCGTATGTCCTTCCAACTCCAATCAGTTAAGTTGTGTCTACTTCTCCAACTTTCAAAATCACGAGGTTCGCCGTCGAAATGCAGCATATAATTTAACATGGAAGAACCACCAAGTCCTTTACCACGAGGCAAGTATTGACGCTATGATTGATTCAGTCATGTATATTAAATAATCGACAAAAACAATAATCGTAGCATTTACCTGTTCCCCAAGTCCTCGCGAAGAATAAACCTGTGGTTCGGATAGAAATCCCCAATCGTTGATACCTTTTTGCTGAAATGTGGTCAACAAAGGTATTTTACTTAAAAAACCAAAAGAATCGCCAGCTTCAATGAGGAGCACCGTTGAGGTTGGACTATGCTTGGCAAGCAAGGAAGCTACCACTGAACCAGCGGTTCCAGCACCAACTAATTTTTTTAAACGATTCAATGCTAAGGTATTTTCCTTTTTTTTATGTACAACACTCACCTACTATATAATCGAAGGCGTAGCCCGCCTGAGGGTTAAGCTCATTTGATGCATTATCGCCAAACAACGAGTCAAATACAAACCACAAAAAAGCCAAAAAGGCGATAGCAATGGCACCGAGGAACAATATTTCTTTAAGTAAAACGAAACAATTTTTAATTGAGGCATATATTTTTCTCGAAATAAGTTTTTATACATACGCTGGAAATGCATTTTATGATTTCTGCAATTGTTTACTTCTACCACAAATTTCTATTTTACAACTAATAGAAAACACACCATACATTAAGACTATCGCTGCGAGAACCAGTAGATATGCGAAATGGTTGCGGGGAAAAACTGCTGTAATCCAATTACTAATCGCTTTCTTTTCTTTTTCTTTATAGGGTCGCAATTGAGAATATTTTACTCGCTGGGTCACTACTAAGGGGTGGAAAATGTGTGAATTGATAAAAACTAGCATCTCAGTTTTTAGTTTTAGTTACTTTGAAATCCTCGGTTCTATTCAAATCCATTCCATATATTGAAACTTTTACTCACTTTTGTTATACATTTTAATGAAATCATAGAAATATTCTTAGAAATGAAAACAGGGTAATATACGACTTATAACTAGACCCCCATAACACTCTTTGTCCCCAACTTAAGCTTTCATCATCTCAATATCCTCCATAGTTGCGCCTTCTTCCAGTTTCTTTTCAAGCTCGCGAGCATCAACGTATGTAATTTCTTCTTCGGGCAAATCTTCATCCATAAGTGCAGCTTCTTGTGCTTCTTCCTTCGCGCGACGTTCTTTAAGACCAGCTGCTGGAGAACGAATTAATGATATGTTGCGCTGTACGTCTTTCACGTCCATCTGTATTTCGACTTCACGACCCTTGCGCAAACGTTGCAAGACAAAGTTGTCTTGTCGACGTTCCTTAATTTCAGTAACCTTCTTAATAGCATCGAGTGTTTTCTGCCAGGCCTCGCGACTGTATTTAACTGGGACATTACGGCGTTTCTCAAATTCGAAACTGGGGTCGATGGCAAGCTCCTTACCAGCTGCCTTTCGGTAGGCCTTTGTCCAGCGTACTTTACGTGGGTTCTTCTTTCGTTTGAATGCTCTATGACATTTACTTCTGCAAAATCTGAAAATCTAAAACAAGATTACTGTAGTACACTATATAAATATTTCTTTTATTTTGTGCAAATGTGGCGATGGTTTCAAAACAAAAACAATAACAACAATAACACTTACTTTGCAATCGTTTCGCACAAATTGTATCCCATGTCCAGGATAAATTTTGCTGGAGCAAAAGTAACACGTTTCTATACGCATATTTGCTGAATTTTATCAATATTGTAAAAAATTCAACAAATTTTGAAATTGCGCACACACGTGTTGTTTTTGCCAGGGATAAAGGGATGTCCAACTTATTCCAGTGTGAGAGCACCTCAAAATTTGCGTTTTTTATAACATTTTGCAATATTGCCAGATCAGACAAAATACTAATTTTTGGGCATTTAAATAAAAATACCCAACATTTATTATGGTTAAAAATTATTATATACTGAATGTTTAATATAAAATAACTTATTTCAATTTCATTTAGCGATAAAATGGTATATTAAAATAGCCGGTTTTCGAAGTTTCAGTAATAAATATGGTCAATTATTAAGTGTCAACTGAAAATAAATCAATTTCTTTTATAATTTTCCATGAAAAATTAGTTTCTCGATGCTGCAATTCACAAAAATATTCTTTAACCACTTTTAAATTACGCGTTTTCATTGATATTTATTGTTTTAAGTTCTTATTAGTGATCTTGCAAGGCGGCTAAAAATGTCTCCATCGCATTATTTTTTTGGCAACATTTCAATCTGGCCTTTCCAGTTTCCCAATTGCGAAACGTCAAAACCTCCTCATCTCGACAAACTGTCAAAGTTTAGGTGGTTTTGACGTTTACAATTGCGCTCTCACTTCCAGTGATATGAGAGTTGTACATCTCTTTATCTCTGGTTTTTGCTGGTAGGTAAACTTGGAAAGAAAAGAGAAAAAACAGAGCGAAAAGAAACTGTAAAAATTTCGAAAATCGAATCTCGAACATTATTTGCTTTTCGACCATAGTTGCCACTTACTTTTAATTACTACATTGGATTTCTTAATTTATGTGAACATTTTGTAATGAAAATCACTGAAAATAATATTATACTCAGATTTAAACAAATACTTTTTTTTAATTTTGCATTTTATAAATGTAAGTAATGAGTACAAATATTTGTAAACATATTGGGTCAGAAATTATAAGTTTGAGAGCTACTTCGTTTAACAGCTGATTGTTAATTTCTGAGTGAAGTTTCGTAGAAATGTTGATTAACCAACGTCACTTGTTCATTAAAGTAATTAAGAAAGTAAGAAATGCTGAAAATAATATTTTAACAAATACATTATAAAATTGCCAGTCTCAACACACATCTTTAGCGCCACATCTACATCGCAGCGTACCAAGGTCGGTAGATGGAAAGCGTTTAATATCTGAAGTTCTCTTTCTATGTGAAATGTGCCACATAAGTATAATATCTAAAACCTATCCGATTTTAGTAATGTTTAACACAATTGTATAATTGCTGAGGCGGTTGATTGTACATTTCTGCAATGATGGTGCGCGTTTCTTAATATTTAAGGAAGTAAGCTCGATTTGTAAGCCCAATACAGTGCACAAATGAATTTTCTGGGGCGCACTGACCACACACATTCTAACCCAAGTCACAGTACAGCCACGCCAATCCACAACACGAATTACGAATATCGACAGCTTGAGAGCACCCCGCGCACATCACATCACTCAAATACAACTCATTCAAGATCCGTGATGTATACACGCGATTGGCGTTCGGCGCTACGTACACCACCAACATACAGAATTGGAAATCGCACATTACGATTCAATTATCACTTCGCGCTACTGGTCATCTGCGTAATTGTATTATGCTTCCTATTTGCTTACGTTCGTACGGGATCACAATCTTCTTCGGACGCAGCATGGCTCAAAACTTATAGTAGTTCCACACGCAGTAGCTCATCTGTAAAAACACCAAACAATGGCGATGGTGCTGTTTACAACGCTAAATATCCACTCACCTCACCACTTATTGGACATGCCAGCGAGATAACATATCGGATAGCAATAGTAGCCGACATGGACACCAACTCGAAAGTTATCAAAAAAGATGGAAGTACTGTATGGCAAAGCCACCTGAAAAAGGGATATTTATCATATCGAATGTCAAAGCAAGAAATCACAATTAAATGGGACGTAGGTGCTCCTGTAACATTAGAATCAAGCTTTTCTCTGAAAGGACGTGGCATGGAATTATCGGAGCTCGTAACATTTAATGGAAAATTACTTAGTTTCGACGATCGAACTGGTTTAATTTACGATATTACTAATGATATCCCCATACCATGGATTATATTACTCGATGGAAACGGGAAAAATTCTAAAGGCTTCAAAGCGGAATGGGCTACTGTGAAAGATCAACAGTTATATGTTGGTTCGATGGGCAAAGAATGGACTACAAGTTCAGGAGAATTTGAGAACGAAAATCCAATGTATGTGAAGGTTATATCCCCTAGTGGTGAAGTACATTCGCTGGACTGGGCATTCAATTTTAAAATGTTGCGTCAAGAATCAATGCAAATAAATTGGCCTGGTTATATGATACACGAGAGTGGGGTGTGGTCACCAATCCATAAAAAATGGTATTTCCTTCCGAGGCGCTGTTCACGGGAAAAGTAATTTGCTACATTATTAAAAATAAGAAAATTTCGAAATTAAAGCTCATTTTCTTTCTAGATACAACGAAACGCGGGATGAACATATGGGGTGTAACTTGCTCATATCAGCAGATGAGCACTTTACGAATATCCACACTGTTAGTATGGATGCTAAAACGGCAATTCCAACACATGGATTTTCCAGTTTCAAATTCATGCCAAACACCGATGATAAAATAATAGTAGCCATTAAAAGCGAAGAGTTAGACGGCAAGACATCGACATTTATTACAGCATTTGATATTGAAGGGCACACGATATTACCGGAGCAACGCATCGATACCGATTTGAAGTATGAAGGCATCGAATTTATCTAAATTGTGGAGTGAAAACGTGCTGCTGGATAAAATTGTAATGTTGTAACACACAGCCAAACGTCAAATAAAATACTGCGCCGAAAAATGTATATAACATACGCCCAGCTGTATAAATACTATATTTAAAAAAAATATTTAGATTATTTATTTTAGCTTATACCTTTTGTTTACCTAAGAGAGCACTTAATTTTATTCCTAAGCATTGTACTACGTGTCCCCCTCTTTAAGTCATATCTTTCAATATGACAATTGTTGCTTGTGTGTAAGATTTCTCAGATAAATAAGTAAAAAATGTGATTTATCTTTACCATCTAATGCATTATCTTGTAAATATTACAACTAAGTAAAGCGTTAAGTAAGATCTGAATTGCTTCAATAATACATACAGTGAGCAATTTCGGAAATAGCAAATAGAAAGGGTATATGCAATAACTCTAGGCACAGCGAATTTTAGATACAAATTTTTAAATAAAAAAATAAGCTTTCAAAAATAATCAATCTTATTGAAACGTATTTTTCAACTGTTCACTACACTGTCCGTAACTTCAACTGGATCGAGGCCAGCAACAATCAAATCTTCCTTATCAACACGCCCCTCTTGTGCTCGGATCTCCAACCTAGTTAAGAATAAGGAATACAAAATGTTTAACGTTTTAAAGCATTTGCGTTGCGCTTACCTATTTGCATTGTGGTTGACATTCCAAAGCTCTGGAAGATATTTAGGTTTCATAGAGCTTAGGAAATGTTGGCGCCACAGCTTTTCGAGTTCACAGAGCCCACCGAATTCATTTTGATACATATGCACGACCTGTTCTCCGTGATGACAATAGTTTTCATTGTTTCGGCTAAAAGAGGGAAATTTGACTTCATAAAAGTACTTTTACAAATCTTGTTTGCGAATTACGTTGTATCAATTTTTGCCGCCTCTCTAATTATTTCATTCGTTAGATCTTCCTTGTAATGATTCAATAAAATTCGCATTAGTTCCCCGCGCCGCTCTTCAGGTATTTCATTTTGACTTTGCAACAACGCTCGCGCAGCCGATTTAACTTGCCTATAAACGAACAAAAGGTACATGTGAAATATATAATTTTTTATTTTATTTTTTAGTTTAATAAATACTTTAGCTCTGGTAGCTCGATGTATTTCACAGCCGAGTCTCCTCTAGAGAACGGTGCGTTGCATTGTTCTGCCAGTTTTGTGCGCATTTTCAGGTCGAAAATATTACTTAGCTGATGACATTCAGGGCACAGTAGGAGCACGTCGTGAGATGTATGCGATTTCATAACCACTGAAAATTATATCATAGATTAGTTATAAATACTAAACATTTAATGCTTCACTATTGCTGTATTAAATTAAGTTTCTCATATAAAGCAAATTCATTTCCGTTAAAGATATTTCCCACACATTCTAATATTATAATAATGCTATGTCTCCGTAGGATGTTTTGCAAGCCTTATAGGTTTTATCTACAAGCATTTTTGCCTGAGGAAGAATATAGACAGTATATTTAGAATTATTACCTGGGAAATGTTTTCTATATTCGCGAGGTACAACATTTTTGCGTGATAAGGGATCCCTTCGACCGCATACTACACAACGGTTTTCCTTTGGATTCTGGTAGTATCGCCCCACTTCACCAACGGCTCGTCCCGAAGGCTCGAAATTCAAGCGCACGGTTAATGGTGTTTGCGATATGATTTCGCCCAAACTCTGATCTACATACCATTGAGCCTTCTTCGCATCGATAGTACAGAGCAGTTCACCATCAGGTGCTTGTAAGTTGCAGTTATCATACAATGCTCTAGTGCGTGTGCTGATGCTACGAGTTTGCAGAGGTTTTATTCTTGACTTTCTCCCTGTGGTTGAGATAGCTTTACTCTTGTCGCTGTTCGCAAAGTTGTTTAAAAATCCTTCCCTGAAGCGAAGATCATAAAAAGGTTCTAAGCGCTCTTGAATATTCAACTTTTCAACTTTTTTAGATCCCAAAATGGCCTATAATATAAATTTGCTTTAGTATTATTTTATTTGATAAAGTTTATACAACTGAACCAACTTTGGCTCCAACTTCTTCACGAGCTGGTCAAATATTTTCACTGCTACCAATGCATCGTTAGCTGCGTACTGCAACTGCTTTTCGTTTAGTACTTTGGCTTCCCAATCTGAACATGAGAGCCTCCAATTTTTATCCAGGTGCACATTTAACAGACTCTTTGCCATTTTAGCTAACCCTTCTGGTTTGTGATCAACCAAGGCAGCCAAATATCGTAAGTCTAATGTGCTCGCCACACCCACACCATAGTCAAATGAAAGTTTGTGCGCATCATCTTGTGGAGCTACACCCACCTTTATAACTTTATCATCTTCGAGAATATCACGGAGTCCTTTTGGTATTTGTTGTAAGTTACAAAGGCGGAACAGCGCGCATAGTCCTTTCTGTGAAGATAACTGGAGCAGTGCTACAGGACGTCGCTTACCTCCTACCGTGACCCACTCGCAATCAAAGCCAAGAACTTTATATTCATGACAGTGGCTGGGAAAAATGACATTGAAAGAAATAATAATTGTGGAAGTATTTTTATTAATACCTACCGCTTTAATGTTTCTAAAACATGTTGACATTCATCAAGTGTTTCAATAACGGTTATTTGTTTTTCTCCCAATGGGTTTCTGTAGTTGCGTATGCAGGATATTATACGACTTCTTTGACGAACCACAAAGCAAAGCAAACCAATACCAGCTGCTGTGGCCAGAAAAGCGGTTTTTGTAGTGAATATGCTCCGTTTTTGTAAATCACCCATTATATTTTGTAAAGAGGGCAAATACCTGGAATTTAGAATTTTTTGACGAAACTGTGGGCAGCGTATGCAGAGAACTGTCAAATTGTTTATCTTCTTAACAGCTGATCAACAAGCAAAGTTGTTTCGTTCACAATTTAGAGTTTAATATTTAAAATATAAAGGAATGTTGACTTTTAGGGATATATGTACATATAATAATATACATATCTTGTGGGATATATCAATTATAATATCCGAAGGAAGTAAAGATACATCCTGAATCGAAAAATTCGAGGTGAAAGGTCATTGTATCATTATGCGATTCAAATTATTGGAATAATAATATATAATCCAGTGGGTAGTGATAATCATGTAAGTTTTGTGGCTCCCTCTATATATGTACATAGCTTATAATTAAAATAAAAAAAATATACTAATTATAATCGAAGTTAGTTTAATAAATAATAAATACTCTGAAATAAAATATTATTCGCTTACAAACGCAGTTCGTTCAATAACGGTATTTAATATACTCAACTTATCTGCATTAACGACGAACATTAAACAAAATAATGTATTGTTCATGAACAGGATCAATATTAAACATAACACGCAAAATAATTTATTGATAGAGTTTTTAGTCATGTTATGGTGAGTACATGATTTATGGAGTTTTGAATTTTCAATTTTTGTTTCATATTTTAATGATTTTACTTATATATTTATTTAAATGCCAGCCTCATTTGAATTAATTACAATATAAAGTGTAGTTTCATTAGTTTTTCTAACGTATATTAGTTGATTCGTTTCTTAATTGTTAATTTTAATATATTATTTACTACGAAGATGCAATATTATAATTATCATCCTATGAGAGAAACCACAATGCGCTTCTATTATTAACGTCGTAATATTCGTATGCTCCATTAAGAATAATATTATATGCTCTTAATTTAATAATAAATATCGTAATCGTTTTCTAGCCGTGGATTCCCGTGGGAGAGATAATGCCCATTTTTTAAGGGCTGTCAAGATAACAGAACTTACTACCAATAAGGCGCCCAAGAGGGAAAATCCTGTTGGAGTTTCCCCAAAAAACATGATTTGCCATATAAATGCGAATACAATATCTGCACATCGTGCAATGGCAACTGGTCCAGCTTGTTCCATTTGCAGTGATAATGTGAGTAATATTTGACCCAAAAAACTAAATATACCCAACACCACCACAAGCCAACGATCTCGTCCACATGCTGGCCAGCACAATGCACCAATAGAACCGCACACAATAAATGTATAGACCAAAGCGAAAGCACCAAAATTGGTCATGATGACGGAGAAATGTAGACCTTTAAGTGCTCTAAGCAATATATACACATTGGCACCAAATAATGTGGATGATATGGCAGCAACTGGGCCCCAAATGTCGTAGGTTTTCCCTGAAAAGCGTTCAGTCTCCATTGAAGGGGCATCGTCACCAAAAACAAAAGGTGGTCGGGTTATTAGAACTACGCCAACTAGAGTAAGTAAGATAGTTACGATATTAAAGAGGCTGCAATGCTCCTTGAGAAACACACGCGCAAATATGGCAACAAATACTGGGGTAGAAAAAATTATAACACTAGCATCGGCGAGAGGCATATGACGAAAAGCGTAAAAACTTAACATTAGCCCAGTTGTGCCCATAAAGCAGCGTAGCAGTAATATCACACGTTTGCCCTCGGGAAACACCGGGTGTCGATTGTAGACAACGATGGGTATTGCAGGAAGCAGTACACCAATAAACCTGCGAACGAAAAGTAAGTCTCAATAAAAAGTGAATAATACTCTAAATATGTACATACTGAAGAAATCAGTACATTTTACTCACCGGAATGAAGCAAGCTCCATAGGATTTACGTCCACAAGACCCTTAACTATAACCGAGCATAGCGAGAAAAAAAGCGAGGAGAGAGTAGCTAGTATAATACCCAAATAAGGGCAGTTAAGTGCTGCTTTGAGGCGCGTAAGTAGTCTGTGTGAAGTTTCGCCATGACGAAAACCGTCGACAAACTGATGCAGTTCTAAATTTTCAGGCATCGTTCAATAATTGTGATATTCGCTTAGCAAGCTAAGAGTAGATTTGATGGACTCCAGCAGTGACGTATTAAGAAAGGCATACTAACTTTATGATTTTCACAATTAATCTGTATTTAAAGCACAATGTTTGTTAATTTAATTTATATAAAATGTATCATTAGTACACCACCTGGTTACTTTCAGAAGGGGTTGTTGGTGTAGATGGAAAAATCGATTTCTCTAGTACCGTTCGACTCAGATTTGTAATTGCGCACAGGAACACCTTAGGTTATTTTACTCAATATTGCACCTTCGGTAACAGTAGCAGACAATTTGTGAACTTTATTAAGTTTATTAACATGTTTATAATGTTGTGAATAATATTATCTTTAACACAACATAAATTTGTATGACTTCCGCATCCTTAACTGAATTTGCCATCGAGATGTAAACAATTATGGCTTAAAACCGGTTACAAATTTATAAATAGTGCTGAACCGGTTAATGATTTATTATGATTGCTTGAATTTTGTATTTCCATTGAATATATTTGTAAAAGAATTTCGTCAAAACTTCAAAAAAATATTTTATTATGCAATACTCAACACCAAAATAGTTCATTTTTCTCTATAATTTTAAAAAATAAAGTGATATTCTAAAAAAAATATTTAGATATTTGACGTGATTTGATATATATAGAACATTGACGAACGATATTAATATATATATATATATATATAATATAATAATAAATGTTTAGTTTTAAATTAAAATTAATAAATTTTCAATAATTATTTCGCTATTTGGTATTTCCCGAATATTGAACATTGATATGGTCTCTGCGTTGCCACTCGTGAACAAAATATTAACAAATAAATATAATTAAATAAATAACATATGTAACTATAACCTAAACATTTAAATTTGGGGATTCATAAATACTTTGAACAATATTTTATAATATACGAAAATATGAAAATAAAATGGAGTAAAGAAAGAAAATTTACTTAAAGGGGCAACTTCTCAACGTTCTTCAAACTTTTAGTTCAGTAAGTCTGAGTTTACACGATAAAGCTTTCGTTGTGGCTACCGGCCGTTTTCAAAAAAGGGATCGGCGTAGAAGGGAGCCAGTAAGCCAGTTCAAATAACTTACTTGGGTTCTTGTTCGTGATCCTTATTCGTGAACGGTAACAGTCAAAAACACAAGACATAACGTTCAGAACACACTCCTACACAGAGTACGAGTTGCCGATCTAAAAGTCTTATCGTTTGCACATAGCCTTAAACCTAATGCGTTTGTTAAAGAACAATAGAAACGGAGCAACTCTGTATTTGTTTGCCCTCAGCTGTTTGCTATGGCAACAATTACAATTTGAAAAGCACTGACCACGAAGCATTTAAATTACAAGTTCAAAACAATAGTTAACATAGTAAATATCATAATTACGAGTATTACAATACGAACTTTTCTGTGTTGATAGTCTGACAATAATATCATATAACATCATTAAAGTGTAATTTTACCCATAAATACAATAACAAATAGTTTGCATTGGATTAATTATAGCTAGAAAAGGTGACATAGAAGCAAGTATTCTGACCATGACTTCAATATAGTACCTAAGATTGAAAAAAGAACCACATTTCAAAAAGCGCAAAGCATTCACATTTATTTCATAAGGTAAGTTTTATTAGAAAAAGTTCTAGTTACTCGCAATAAAAGCTATAAATACCGCAATACAATAATGAACGGACGACCAATAACGGAGCTAGCATTCACTTGTATATTTGTATATATTCACTTCTCAATATAATGTATGCTGAAATTGTTTAGAAGCCCAGATCGGCCAATACTGCATCTAATTCGGCTTGTAAATTCGCTGCCTTTGCACGAATTTGTGTAATCTCATCCTGTAAATTGTCAACATTGGCCTGCAATAGCACATTGCATTTCTTCATCGCTAAAAGGCGACTTTCGTGTTTCTTTACTCGAGGTTCTAGATTACTCTTCTTATCGGCATTGCTAGCGTCCTGATACAAAATATGTCGCATTACATTTTCATATATACAGTTTTCGAATATTAGTGATTTATTACCTCGCCTTCGGACTCGCTTTCAGTTTCTGCTTCACTTTCTTCTGATTCTGATTCTTCGGACTCTTCTTCTTCCTCAGACTCGTCTTCATCCTCCTCATCTTCTGCTTCTTCGTCCTGAACAAGCAAATGAATTCACAGTTAATAAAAACGAAAATGTATTTTGTGTATATTACCTTTTCATCATCACCTTCCTCGTCTTCCTCGTCGTCTTTCATGGAAGCAGCCATCTTTTGAACCTCTTTCTCTAATTTTTTAAACTTCTTATTTTCCTCTCTAAAGATATAAAACAGTAAATATTTACTTTGTAGGCTTAGATTGGTTAAATTGTTCTACTTACTTGAGTATGAGATGATTCTTCTTCATAGCTTGCTTCAATGCTAATTTTTCCTTTTTAGCTGCTTCACGTTTAACCTTTACCTTTGTTAGTTTAGTACGAAGCACTTTCACTTCCTTGGCGATGCGACGATCGCGCCGTTCCAATTTCTTCTCTTCCGGTTCATCTGGATCACTCTCGCTCACATCTAATTCTAATTCGGGAGAACTATCGCGTCCACCATGCACGTCGCTCGGACGTCGGGATCCGTTCAAAGAACTACCTCCCTATTAGTTAGAAAATATTTCAGTACATATTTCCACTGCCACATCATTATCATCTTAAGCGTCATGACATGTTACCTTGTTAGTATAGCCGTTAGCAAAATTTTCAAAGCCATAATATGATTCGCCATCATCTGGATCATCATATGAATAAAAATATTTAGCTTGTTGTCTTTTAGCGCATATGGGGCATGGCATGCTTGTTTCTTCAACCTTTTTGCGGTTTTTATGGTATTACGTTAATAGCGATTGGAAATAAAAAGCTTGCAAGTGTTAGAATTCAAGTAAGCGCTTAAAATCTATATTATTTAGCAAAAGCAATTTTTCTTTTATTTTTTAAGTCAGTTTTTGATTATTTTGCTTGCAGAGCCACTGTTCATACAACTCACCTGCAATGCCTGCGCTAATTTTCGCTCTAGCATCTGTATCGTTCGTTTTTGTTCTTCAATCTCACTCTTAGCTTGATCTAATAATTCTCCTGTATCTAGATATTTTGTCTCCAGGTCTTTCGCTGATTTGCGAGCGTCATCTGCTTCTTGTTTAAGTGAATTCAAGTATGCCTCCTCGCTGGCCGGTGTGGGATCCATGGTTGCTACAATAATACGAGAACCATATTCCAGATTCTTTTCGCGTGATTTTTCGCGCTCCAACTCCGCTTCTAGTGTGGCTATTTGTGCAAGCAATTTCTTATTTTCACGGTCCTGCGCTTCACGATTGCGTAGTTCCAGTGCCAACATTTGCTTCGTGCTTTGAAGATCATCACGTATTTTGTCAATGTCGTCAAGTTCATCACCACTAGGATCATCAATCGAGAGGGCAGCCACAATACTATTTGTGATAGCGACCGGGTCAGTGGTGCCGGAAGAGCCTACAGTGGCGCCAACAGCAGCTGTAGCAGCCTATAAGGGACGCCACACGATATATTAGTAACGAAAGAGGTTCAAATGACTCGAATTTACCTCCGCTAACAGGTTAATCTTCGACTGGGACTTCTGTATCTGTTCCTCTATGGTCATCTGCTTGCGGAACTTCCGTAATCCCCCAATGAACGGTTTACTACGATCGTTCGTTTGTGTGGGCTTTAGTTTGATGCCACCCTGAATTTGTTTAAGCAACTTATTGTGTGAGTTATCCTTTTCGGTTTCGTATATAAACTTATTATCCACTTTCGTCATCGATTTGCATGTAAGAATCGGCTGAGATCTGTAAATGGAAGATGTCATAAGTAGTTACACCATGACAGTTGCAAATTAATGATTCTTCTATTGATCTCATTACTCACATTTATTAACATATCTTATTTTCTACTCACCTGTCATTGCATTCCACATGGCGCAATTTCCGGCCGGACTCTACCTCCTTCATCATTTCTGACCAGTCTGGACGCCTGCGCGGCCGCGTCCTAGCAACACATTCAGAAAGAAAAAAATAGTTTTTCACAATTAAGTCATATTTTATGCAAATAAGTAATGCCTTAAGCAAATGTATTCAACTTACTTAAGTTTTTCTAAGGCGGCCTTTTGTGTTTCACTTAGATTTCGTTTCTCGCCGGGAGCGCCCAATGGTGGTGGCGGTGGTGGGGGTGCTTTGGGCACCAGTGAAGGCAGCGGCGGTGGCGCGGGAACTGCACATTAAAGCCATTTTTAGTCCATAAAGGAAGAAACACCGTTGCACAGAGAAAGGACATTAAGAGGATTTTTAATTTATTAAAAAGCATAAGTCGAAAGTAAATTGCGATGGTAAGAAATGAAATATTTAATGAGGTTACGATTTCGTGGTTGCAGTGCAGTAATTTGATTCGGCGCTGGCGTAAGCTAAGGTACGTTTTCCTAACTACTTTCATTGCAATCTACTCCCCTATTTCCAAGCAAATTCCTGCATTTGTGCCAGTGCAACGCTTGCGAGTTAGCTTGACACACAACAAGCAGTGCCATTACTCTGGAGGCAGCAGTGAAGAATGACCGGCACATCCGGTTAGTTAGGGTGGGAGTAGTAATTATGTACTGTGGCTTGAAGTCTTCGCATATTTTGCTTTTGACACGGTATCACCTTGAGTCTATTAGAAGTAGAGAGCGCCATCTTATTCAGTAGCTTGTGCGCAAAAGTTTGTTAGCATGGAGTGAAAGTTTGCAAAGCTAATCAGCTTAAGTTGGTTGACTACTTCTAGTTGGCGAAAACATCTGAATTGTTAATAAAATTCTCAACTATTCTGTACATTTTTTGATCAAATAAAAAATCGCTTACAATAATTGTGTAAACAAATGAAATTAATGGCATCAAACTAAATTAAGCAATAGGACATAATTTCATATTCAACGTATTTCTTCCCATTCTCTCTTCCTCTTTGTAGTCATTATTTATTATATATATTCTTCTTTAGGTTCAAAAGACTTCTGACTTCAATTACTCTGGCACCTTGGCATCATCTGTTGTGATTTGTTTACTTTTATTTCCGGTGGCTTCATGGCACGCGGTAATTAAATTTTTACTATATTGAAATATACTAAAAATAAATAAAAATCGAAAATTCTGCAATTTTATAAATATGAGGGGCAAATATTAGCGATGGAATGCCGAGTCCTTGCCACTTCCTATTATAAAGTGATCAACTTAATGAAGCATATCAGCTCTAATTATGATCAAGGCCATCACATGTTTTAAAAACCATGGCTTCAACATCTTTCTCAACAGAGAAATTGATTTGAAAATAACGGGGATGGGGCCCTGAGATAATTAAATTATCTTTAATTCGTGTCAGTGCGTTCATTCAAGTGTTTATGTTTTTTAGTTGTGTTTACAGCTTTTCATGCTTGCAAAATGTCAATTTCACAGAGAGCGCCTAAAAGGCCGCTAATTAGCCTTATTCGAAAAGCAATCAAACAATGGCAGATTATTCCGTTTTCAACGCTTTCAGTGACTTTCACAATTATTTTGTTATTGTTGCTTTTCGTCTGACAAAATGAGTCATACTTTGTGTATGTTCGTGTTCTTGTGCTGGTGATACGAGTCTTCCAGCGCTCCCGCTGTGAGGCTGCGTTATGACATTAGGCTCAGTTGTGTTTAACTTTACAAAAGTCTTTTGTTGTTGCATAGGCGCCTGTGGCGAAAACAACGCCTTCGTCATCCGCCCCCCAGCTATTGCAATAAGCATCACTTAAGCGAATGCCGCTTTGATCGCTCACATACAGCACAACACTACATGGCGATAGCGACTGCCGACCTTGTTATCTTATGCGGGTTGTGCTAGGCGCATTATTATGTGGTGGGATCTTTGAATTTTTATTTCAAGTTTCCTTAATTTCAGCTAAAGCCAACAAAGTGCGGAAGTTTTTTTTGTTTATTTTGTCGGAAGTTTCTCTCACTGACGTTCTCGTTGGTGTTCACATTTCGAGCTTTTTGTTCAATTCTTTACGATATTTGTGTTGAGGGCGCGCCTTGAACAAGAACAAGTCTTTGCGTTTTTCTTTGTTCGTTTATATTTGTGTACTTTTCTTTTTCGGAGTGGAGTGCAGCTCAAAGCATCTCTTGCGGTCGTGCATTTGCATGGGGTCGACCTTTTCCTTAACCTAACCTTCTAGTCACAACATCGCGAAGTATGTGTCTAGCGCAACTCTCCTCAACTTGTTTTCCGATCAGAGCTTCTAATAATTGGGATTTTCGTATGATCTGAACTTTCACCTTTGTTGTGTGAAAGCTCCTTCCACAATTGGTTGTCTTATCTAGTGCACACGTTAAAAATCTCAAGTTTCGTGTTTACTATTAACCAAAAATGAGAGAATGCTCTTAAGCATTTAAGCGGGAGCAATTTGACTTATTTCCGCACAACTTATTGCACTTATAAAAATGGAGTTTACCACCTCTTTATAAACACTTAGATGAGAAAATCTACTGTTCAGACAAACTGGCGGTGACATGACAGCTTGAAGGCGAATTCATAATGTAATCAAAGTTAAGTTACCGAATGCAAATTACAAATACCGGAAAATTTTACATTTCCAATTTCTCGGCGATACTAAGTGTACCTGTTACACACAGGTCACAGGTACCCGAAAGGACGACGGAATAGACGCCGGCTAATAATAGACTTTTAAGTAATGAAATTCGGCTCACTGCCACTGAGCAAGCAACCGAAAGCATTTTTTATTCATGCAAAATCACCGCAAATCGCCGGAGATTCAAAGCTGAAACCGAGGGGAAGTGAACAAGTGGTGAAGTGAAGCTGTTGCTAAGGTACTTGCGCAAGTGTGTAAGTACGCTTCTATGTAGTGGTGAGTCCTTTGATGAGCATCGTTAGCATAAGTGCATAAAAAGTGGAAGTGGAGTGGAGGGAGCGAGGGCAAGCTGGAAACTTTGGCTCACGCTTGCAAGGAGCGCCGCAACATTTACAAAAAGGAAGTGGAATAAACAAATAAAATTTATGAAATCTCGAAATACATAAATACGTAAGCGTGCGTTAATAAAATTAGAACTAAATTGTGATATATTCCAATTTGTCCATTCCACATTGTCGACTTGAAAGGGACTTAAACGAAATATTACGTTCTATTACGCAACAGCGTCTTAGATGCTTAAATTGAATTAGCTTAAAATATTTGCATTCGACCTTAAGCGCAAATAATTACAATTTTAGAGTGAAGCTCTTCAAGCTATTCAACGTAGACTAAAGGACATGAGCTGTGTGATGCAATGAAAAATTCAACTACTTCTGTGCTGAGGAAAAGAACAGCTCGAAAATTAAGAAAAATCGTTTCCAACGAATTTTAAAGCGTTCAACAGCTCTAATTTAGATTGCTTCCTTATCTGCCACCTTTTGAAGTGCAAATCGGTCGCAATATTTTCCGTGCGATCATCGCCAATATGTGACTGGAGTGTCGAGCTAATTGGCGTGAAAGTACTTATTTTCAATTGACTTTGCTTTATTTTCCGTGGATTTTTATTTTTAAAACACAAACTGTGTATGTATTGCCAATATTTATGACTGTAAGACTGTATGTATATGTGTTTTCAAATGTACATACTTATTACATTTATATTGTACAGTATGAGAAACATCGTTGGCCTTAAAGCATTTCGCCTATTCAATTTGAATTAATGAAAAATAAGCACGACCATGAAAGAAAATAAAAAATAAAAAAATAGCGCACAAAGCCAACAATATTCAGTATAAACGAGTATGTACATATGTATCCGCATATGTCTTCATTTATTTACAATAAATGTTTATTTGTAAGCTGTTCGTACATACATGTGTCATATATATGTACTCGTAAATATTTATCTGTATATACAAAACTGATGGCACGGTGATACAATATTGCGCTGACTCTTATTCGTTTGCGGTCCTCGAAATTTCAAAATTTCAAACGTTCCCGATGTTCCGTTCACAACCAATCGATTGAGAGAAATAATTATTTCAGCTATACCCAATCTCGGATACTAACTGCCACTAGAATCTAGACTCTAGAGATGAAACCAGTCAAATCCTAGAACCCTGTAAAAAGTACATATGTAGATATATTCGTGCATGCACAAGTATCTGGAGCGTCTGGCATGCACACAATAGAATAAATGGAAGAGACAGAATGTTTTTCGCACACACACACACACATATATATATGCAAATGCGTACACGCACTGGTATAAAACGCTTGTGTGCTATTTTATTGGATTTTGGTGCAAAAGGAGACGTTCGGTCACTTGTCGCCCTGCGTTTGTATTCGTTTGGCTCCAAGGCGTCACCTCCACTTACAGAATGCTTTGGAAATGCTATTAAATTTCCATTGATTTACACATTTAAACGCTTTCAAATTCCCAAACATTTACATATATGATCAGTGATGATATTTTCGCCCTGATTTGATTGCCCTGACAAATTCATGGCTTGTCCCCTTTTTGGCCTTTTAGAGAATTTGAATTAATCGTCACTTTGCATTCTATTCGAGTGCTTTGCCTCTGCGTCTCCTTATCGAAATCTTTACTTCAGTAATAGTGTGTGAATGTGTGTGCGTGTGTGTGTGTCTTTCTTCACAATTGCATTTTTATCCCAACGGATGAAACTATCATTTTATTTTATTTGTAATATTTTTAAAAATATCTCCGGGCGTCTTTTGTATATAAATGAGGCACTTAAACAGATCCGACCAGCAGCAAATCCTTGCACTCCACACCCCTCCTTCCGGTAATCTTGCCAACTTGCGCTCTCACTAAGCCCACTTGAGTTACGCCAGCTTTTAGACAACTTTTTCAACTTAGCAGCATGTAGTTGTTGTTGTTTTTGTTGCCTTGGTAAGTTTTGCACTATGCGCATATTTTCATTTTAAAATAATGCCTTTGTTCTTTTTGCCATTCTTCTTGCGTTATTACCAGTGTTTTGTGCGTTCTCAGTCCTGGTTAGCTGCTAGTGGGACGCCATTTAAAACGGCTCATAACAATAAACATTATTACATTACATTCCATTACTGTCGTTGCCTCCTCTGGCAAACAGTGCTCTCAGTGGCCGCTGGCTCCGCGTCTCCTACTGCTGCGCCTGTGTACACAAGGGGTGAGGGGTGGTGCTCTGTGTGTTGACATTCGTGGTCAGCACTAGAAGTACGAGCACAATGGCAGCAGGATTTTCGGGTAACCCAAACACGGTTTCTCCATGCCATTTAATAAATGTCTTTGTTTGTTTTTTATTATTTGAAGATTTTATTTTGAAAATTTCGACAGTCATGTGTTGTCGGCGGATATCTTTGTTGTGTGGACAAGAGAGAGACTGGAATTACACACGTGCTTCTCCTCCTAAGTCATGCACACACTGATTCGTGAAGAGTGCTCATTGTGGCTGTATTTTGACTTTATTTCATGAGCCGCAAAATCGAGAAGATTCTGAAGATCTTCAATAATGTTGCGCTTGGTAAAGATATCCAGGCGAGGGGTTTTATGTTAATATGAAAATAAATATTTATAATCTACAAAACTAAGAACTCTCCTCTCTCAAACTACGTGGCGCTATTGCCTCTTTGCTTTGGACATCGTAGACAACGTTGGAACAGGTGGCTTAATTGATATTGCCCCAAACGTTTGCCCACTTTTCCTCCATAAGGACACTTGCCATGCTTTACACCTATGAACGAGTAATCCCCTAAGCCATACTTTTGAAAAGCATTAAAATTTATTTGAAAAAATAAAAATAAAATAAAAGTAACGAGTTGATCCGAAGTCTCAACTAGAGCGAAAAAACGCATTTTTGATGTCGTCTCGACACTGAATTATGTAATTAACCCTTGGCGGAATGACTAGCTAATTCTAACACAAAGGCTAAGAGGTGTCCGGACCGGTCGGAATTTAATTATTCCACAGCGACCGCCAAGTTGTTGCAGAGTTGCAGAGATTCTTTGAAATAACAGTTGTTATGGTGTGTAGATGGGACAATAACAGAAAATAAAAGCCGTTAGACTGAGTTATCCAGACATATGTACATAATATAGACGCGCAACAATGGCCTTGAAATACCTTGCCTAGTATCTGCTGCAGGTCATTTGGCGAACTTGTTCTTGTCCAAGCGATAAGGCGTAATTATTATTAGCTCATAAATTTAATTTTCATTCATATTTATTTTCGGATATTTCCACTTTACTTCTCTTGAGTATTTGCGGCAAACAACGCAAAATCATCTGCGCTTATTAGACATCGAATTTATTTTTAAATCGAAAATATGGTACATGCATATAGGCAGGCATACGCGTATGTGTGTGTGCATGTGTAGAGTAACAAAAATCATTGGAGCGAATTTTACATTCTCGTTTGCGAATATAAACAAAATGAGCATATTTACGAAAAGTATTTCGACGCTTTGCACTTTGCCAAATGCATAATACGAGCGAAGCATGTGTGTGTGTGGGTGTGTAAATACTGCACAAAAAATAATAAAACCGCCCCGCTTCTGCCGTCATGTCAGCACCGAAAGCAAGGATAAATTCTATTTTGTTTATCAATTTTTGTCGCAAAATTACACAAATGAAATATGCATGTGTATTAGTGGCGAATACTTTTTACGTCAAATTTCCCTCAAATGTTGCTAAATAAATGTTTGTCTGTGTGCATACTGCTCTCACACCCACCTTCGCTTGTCGCACATAACTAACAATTTTCTAAAAAGAATATGTGAAATATTGAAGGGAGGGTGGGAGGTGGCCTTTGCGCTCTCGCCCACATAAAGTTCAATGACAAAGTGCAAAATAAAAGGAATTCCTAGTTGTCTTATCTATCATCTAACACGTTAAAAGTGTGTTCTCTTACGTTCTTCCAAACGCATTGCTATTTATTAAAGATATTTAAATCTCACGACGCTTGGTTTTAGCAACTGACGATTCATTCAGTGCCACCTAGGTTGAGGGGTCTCCCAATAATGATCGTCTGCTTCTGTGTTTGCATGTATTTAATTGTTGAATTTTATAATCGCTTTAGAGAAGCTTTGAAATAGGAATCGCTGTCTTAACTGAGTAATATATATAATATATTTCATGTTATTCGCTGCGTAAATATTTGCAGAAGTAAACTACTGAGTCAAACTGTCCATGCCCCATTATTATGACATTTGTGAGCTTTCCGTCTGTATAAATTCATAAGCATAAAATATTAATCGGAATGCACCCTTTGTTAGATGCTGCGCTGATCTTCTCTACCTATTTGTGTCCTATAAGACCAACTCGTAAAATGGAGTGACACATTTTCATAACATAAAATAGTCTCTATGCTTGTAAAATTTTCGCCTGAAGTATTTTGAACCCATTACTCACCTAGAGGTGATCGTCAAACTCAATGCAAATGAAAGTCCATTTACACATCCTCGTACACACACACACTCATTCGGCATTGAATAGAAATAACTGATATTTATACAATTTTGTAATCAACCTAAGTGCTTCGCATACAAATACTTATTGTTGTTGTACATATTGTTGAATCATTTACGGAGAACCGGAAGAAAATATTAGTTTCGTACTCACATTTTAAGCCGAAGGTGCAAAGTTGAACTCAATACTCGTAACTATACTCCGCTTCCCACCGGATACTCTTACTCTGCACTCTGCCGGTTTAATAATCGAGTCAAAAGCATTCACCAAGGAAAATATTGTGATTGTGCTGCTGATGACAAAATGCAACTGAATTTACAATGAAATTCACAACCTGATGGGCACTCGAAGAGAGAAAGCGCATATAGTAAATGCGGAAAAGTCGGCAAAGTGGAAAACGCCCGCAAGCCGCAAAACTCATTAGCAAAATTATTTTTGATAGAATTTTCGTCCAACCTTAATCATGGACAGAGGTGGTGCAGCGTTCGCAATTTCGCTCATATATAATAAATATACATACATATAGAATATGTAACGGGTGTACGGTGGAGTATGTGGCTGGCGGAGAGCGTTACACCACCCCGAAAACCACAATTAAATCAATGCAACCGCATTTTGTTGTGGGCCTCTGCCGCTGAATCAGCAATTATTTAATATTTCTGGCGGTTGTTTTACCAATCGAAATACATACATGAGTGTGCAAAATGAAATTCATAAATCTACATCTGGTTGTTTTTTATAAATAGTCATACATGTGTAGGTTTACATACTCAGGCTCTAAGGCTTGTTAGAAAGATGTGTGCATTTCAACGTGCTGAGTTCGAGCGATCAGAAATACAATTAAATCTAGTTTTTTTCATTTTGTATTATCCTTTAAATTTGATCTCAACTCTGAAGCGAACAATACATTTTACGGTCAAAAGAAGTTTCAGTATTCTAGCTCTAGAAGGAATCGTACTAGGCTGTCTGAAAAGTTCGAATCGTTGAATGAGGACCGCACGTGAATTTAATTCAAAAGGAACTTAATGTTTTTGTGAAAAAACACTGTATATACCAAAAAGTGCCTTGATGAGATTTGTCCGGCCTCTGCGCAGTGAAGTCTAAGGCATAAGTTGAGGCAAGATATAGATACTACTATGAATATTGTGTCGAAAAGTTGGAACATCGCTAAAATCAGAGTACAGCTCTCGGAAGCAACTAAACTTAATAATATATTTGTATACAAAGTTAAAGCCATGTGATCATTCCAGTCCACATGTTAATCTTCGATAAGTCCTAACTGAAAATGTTATTTCTTAAATTGTGTTTTTCGTTTCAAATTTATTATCAAAACGTTTCGGGCATCGCCAGCTGTCCACACACCTACACAGTGGCACAACATTTTTAGAGTACCGAAGTCTACATAGCATACTAATGAAATGGCAGAAAAAATCCAAAAGTCTCATGAGAGTGGGTGTTAAGCTGTCTGTGAGGAATCCGAATGTTGGCTTTCCAAGTGATTTACGCGTACAAACAGCATGGCAAACATTTCAAACCACTTCAAATTACTGAAGAACGTAATAAATTTGTGTTTGTATAGTTGTCTGTATGTAAGTATGAGAATATCTGTATGTATATGTGAACGATTGCAATGCGTGAGCGATAAGTGTGGAAGTTGCGACCTCTTTTGTAGGCTTCCTCAATGATTTTAAAATTTTAGAAAAAATTTTGATATGAATAGTGTTAGGATGTGGTGAACTCGAGATGAGACGAATGATGGTCAGAAATATAGATAAATTAATAAATAACATGTCACAACACGACGTCCAAGCGGCGACAAGACGGTATACAAAATACTTCCAGTTCTATTTGAAAAGGTTGTACTTACAAAACTCACGCATTTGCGACTTTGCTAAGGGTTAATGAAGCGTTTCATATATTACAGCCGGGTTAAAAGAGCCACTTAAGGGAAGCCCTGCTCCATTTCTACGCATCACTTAGTAAATTCAAATAAAGCCATATCGTGCCTCGCTTGCAACTAAAGCTGACTTCCGCTGGTTAGATTGTTGGTTGAATTGGTTTAATTGCTATTTGTAACACTATATTTGATTTTGTTTTTCTCTTTCCACTTCACATCTCACTGTCTGCACAAACACTCACCGTTTTTCATGCTGGGCTCGCGTTTGATTGACGGTGCCTTACGCAACTGTTTAGTTTTGAATTCGGGTTTAGGCTCTTCTTTGGGCTCTTTGAGTATTTCGTCGATTTTGGAAACCTTTTTCAAAACGGGCCGTATTTTCATAATATCCTCGGTACTCTTACTTGGCAAGGGTTTTTCTTCGCGTTTAACGTGTCGCAATTTCGGTTTCTCTAATTTAAAACGCAACTGACGTTCCCGTTCTTCTTCGTTTTCGTCTTCGTCATCGTCGCTGTCACCTTCAACTTTTTTCATGGACTTGTCGCGCTTAACCATGACCGGTCGTAATTTTGGTTTTTCAATTGAGAAGCGTCTTGATAACTCACTTTCATTCTCCTTCTTTTTGACTTGTGGTGTCTTCTTTAGTTTCACGCCCAGTCTCAGGGATGGTTGTGTAAATTCGTTTTCCGAAAACTCTAAATCGGACAGTCCTTCGAGATCTTCCACTTCGTTCTCATTTGCATCCTCCTCACTTTCTTCCTCTTCTTCTTCGCTCTCTTCTTCTTCGCTCTCTTCTTCCTCAGTCTCTTCTTCCTCTTCTTCAGTCTCCTCTTCTTCTGATGATGATGGAGTTGGTTCTTTCTTCTTTACTGGTGCAGTAGTTGGTTTCGTTGCCGCAGTCGCAGTTGGCTTTTTGGTTACCACGGGCTCTGGCGCCTTCTTAATAGGTGCCACTACTTTCTTAGCAGGCTCTACTACGCGTTTAACCGGTTCAATCACTTTCTTCGCTGGCTCAGCGTTCTTTTTCACAGGCTCTACGACGGCTTTTTTTGTCGGCTCGGCAGGCTTTTTTGCAGCCGCAGTTGTTTCATTTACTTTTTTCGCAATGGAGTTGCTGGTTGCCGGAGCCGTGGACTTCTTGGCTGCCAAGGTAGAAGCCGCTTTTGCACCATTTTCTTTCTCTTTGTCCTTCTCCTTATCGGCTGTTGTGGCAGCTGTCTTTTTCGCCCACGGGACTGAGGGCTTGGCATTGGCGGTCGAATCGTCCTTCACCCATGGCGGCCGAAAAGTGGTGCGTCCGGTGGTGCTGGTGGTAGTGCTCTTCGGCGCAACGAATGGCATTGTGTCGATATAGTTGACAATTTAACTGATTAACGTTTTTCGATTTCCCGGAATTTTCGACGTGATAAATAACAACTAGCGATGTCTCTAGAACATCGCCATTAAACACTTGCTGTGATTACTTTTGAAATTGGCTCTTGTAAGTTCACTCGAAAATCAAAATACTTATTCGCGTTGTGTATCGCTTCAATCACTGTAACCTCAAACTGTATAAACCAAACAAAGTAAACTATTAATTTTTATGTAATTAATAATTCACACAGTCCACTTGGAATTAATTATATGATAGATTTGAGCACGATTATTTCGATTCGACAAATTTGCGCCTACTCGTCCCGTCGAAGCGCAACAGCTGTTTGAGAATTTTCACTTGATTCAGAAAATAGCTCGTTCATGTGTGTATCCATCCACATTTCGTCGAAGTTCAAAAATACATTTGCCAGCAGCGCAAAAATATATAGGCTAGCAGGAACACGGCGCAACTTGTAGAACACAATTCGGACCGATGCTATTGGCGGTGGTGATTTTCATCTTTAAAAATAGGCTAACAATGCTAGCATAGGCGAGCTGGCTGGCTGAGGGGCTATGGCGGCAAAGGGGCTGCTGAGCATTCGTACGAATGTGTTGGACGTTGCTGCATTTGTTTTTCTCACATACAATATTAGTGAAGAGGCGACGTCATTTTTGTGGGGATTTCATAAAATTAAACTAATGAGTAACGGGTGCGGGAAAGGGATTTCCAATATTGTAAAGCTAATTAAACGCATTAATCGCTCATTTGAAATGTTGCCACAATCGCACCAATATAACTGAGAACTCAAGTACAAAGTCGGCGACTGTCCGCGACACCCCTCTTGGTCATAAATGAAAATTGAATACAGTTATAAAATCTCTTTACTTATATGTTGTTGCTATTGTAAAATGAAAATTGTATATTATTATTCCTCGGCCTTCGGTCCGAGCAATGCATTTCGATTGGCAAGATTGTTTAAATTTACAACCAAACAGTTGGTAAATATCCATCGAAGCAAAAAAGTATAAAGAAAAAATTCAGTCGGAAAATGTATGTATGTATGTACGTTTCGTGTCCATATGTATTCAAGTATAATTTGATTAAATGGCCAACAGTTTCTGCCAAAATTGCGGAGAAAAGTCAGCTGAAGCTTAAAAGCGTTGAGAGCGTTTAGCGTTGGCTTTGCACTTCAGCAGAGGCCATCATTGCTCACCACCCTTCGCCCTGCTCTTGGACCATGCTTTTGAGTAAAAGCGAAATTTTCGTTTTTTAGCCACTCGTCAGCCTCGCATTTGCCGCTTTGTTGCTGTTGTTATTTTAGTTGCGGTTGTTGAATGTGCTCCGCCATTTTTCCAACACTTTTCCACACATTTTCTCGCATTTTTTCGATTGCTGTGTTTTAACAAACTTCTATTTTTGTTTCAATTTGCGTTTCGTTTTCAATTCTCCACTGGTTTTGCTCTTTGCTGAAAATATTCTCGCTTTTCGTTTATCTCAGTCGCGTCCCTCTGCTACTACACACACACACACACACATATATATATATATATATTCATACATAAGAGGGTGTGTGTATGTATCTCCAAATGTATTTACATATTATTTGTAAGTTTATGAGAATGGACTCATAAAGAGGAGCAAGTAGCTTTTAATTGTATTCCGTTATTTTTGTTGCTTCGTGAATTTGTATAAAAATAAAACCATGCGGAGGCGTTGCTGACGAAAAGGAAAACCAAAAAAATAAAAAAAAAATAATAATAGATTGTGAAAATGCTGCGAAAGCGAATTGTTTATTTCGCCTCGTTGGCTTTCTCTCGGTTTTCGAAAATTGAATTCGTCGATGCTCTGTCTCTTCACTTTCCCTTGTGTCTACCTCATTAATTTCTTAGATTCTTTCGATTTGCATTTCTGCGATGTCGTTCGTCGTTCATTCCTCCCGTCCCTCCGATTGCGCTGCGCCGCGCGCTTGAAATCTATGCAAATTTGATGGATCATTAATTCGAATCGCAATGCAAAGTTGCATTTGGAAATACGTAAACTTGCAATATCTGCAGCGCAGTTCTTTTTGCATTTTTCAATTATACTAAATGGCCAACGATTTTTAACAGTCGTCGCTATCATCGCTATATTTAAACATTTCGTATGAATTTCTGAAATATACTCGTTCAACATTTGAAGAATGCTTCGCTTTAATCAACGGTATATTTGCGTATTTGAACGTGAACGTTTGTCTGTATTTTCATAATTTTTTTTTTTATCACTTTTAAGCTGTTGCGCTAAGAAGGGACGAATCTGGCAAAACGATTTCAAAAATGATTGTATTTTTGCGCTTTTATTCATTTGGAAGTTTAGTTGAAACAGTTTTTCGAAATTTGTATGCTTTTTTAATCGTTCAAAACTAAACAATTAAACAAATTAACAATCTTCATAAGATTTTCGAGTTATTCTGTGCACTTCCACCAACAATTTTGTTAATTTTCTATTTTAAACTGAACTATTTTTTATATTCAACCAAAAATTAAGCACAATAAATATTTCCCGATACACAGCTGGCCAGCGCTTCCGAAGAACTGAACATTGTGGATTTTCGAATCTGTTGTGTGGCTCACTTTGTCAAAGGCGAGTGCGAGCGAGTCAAAATCTTGCAGGAAAGTGTAATATACTTATGTTCTTATTCCAATCGGCTCAATCTTTCGGTGTTCCACACACAGATTCGCTCATATTGAGATAATTTCAAAATTTGATTTTTAGCATTTTGAGTTTGCTTCCTATTTTTGAAAAATTCCCTCAATTCTCACAATAGCACTCGAACGAAATTAAACGCTGTTCTTTTGTAATAACGATGAAACAAGGGTTTGCGAGTAGTAAGTATTGACCAAGGTGAAATTTTTCTTACGACTCGCATTCTCCATCAGATTTGTATTGTTTTTGTGTTGCGATACATTTCTAGTAATCTTTTGAATGAAGCAGTGAACAACTTTAGTTTTGCCTTCATGTCACCGTTTTTGGAGCTACCATCCATCCTAATGGAATCGCAGTAAACTTACATACGCAGTTAATTCATACCAGGAGAGACCATGTCATAGAACTTGACGAAATGAATGTGATTTGCAGTATGATCTAGTAATAGATTGTCATCCTTAAAAACTTTCCTGCTCTTACTCGTATACTTTGTAGTTATTATTGGGTACTCTCTCATCGCCGCCAGCTGTCAAACGCCAATTATTAGGTCTACAACTTTGCTTCCGCCGTTTTCCAATAGATGTATCTAGGGTCAAGCACTGGTCGATTAAATCGATTTTTTTATATCGATCTTGGATATTTGTGTCAACATTAACCCAACAAAATATTTGTAGAGATCTGTTTGTATCCCAAACTTATTCTCAACTGAAAATGTCACTTATTGAGCCGAATTCTCGACATTTGCGGGAAATTTTGCTTTTATTTTTTAATTTCAAGAAAAGTGCGGCTGAGGCTCATCGATATTTGTAACCGGTTTTATACAAAAAAAAACTGAAATTTACAAAAATAAAATGGCGGAAGCAAGGTTGTAGACCTAATAATTAAGAAAGGAAAAGAAAATTGAAGTGTGATACTGCATCATTTATGTAAACGCTATCGCTTTAAACAGAATTCCTAATATTCTTCACCTTTAAAAGTACAATATACACTTTTATTGAAAACCATGAGCCATGAGCAATGAGCACAAAGAAAGTCAACAAGGAGATATACGTACATATATTCTATATATTTTATATAAAATGTGGTGCCACCCCCACTTCACTACATTTACTTACACTGGATTTCTATGTGATAGGGGCAATCGATATCCATTTTTGATACACAATGCTTGCGTATGCTCACAAAGAAGCTATCCATTTGTGGATATTTTCGTATATACTTATTCACTTTCTATTCAGATGTTTATTTGATGAGCAATGTGTGCTGCTTGAAATCCCTAAAGGGCAATCACATAATCTATTCAAGGCGATGTTAACAAACTTTTACACGATTCTCAGTGTATAACCAACGTTTTTGTTGTCTTCAATAGTTGGCGACGCTTCTACACTTCAATCTCTTTTCATATTCTTGGAAAACTGAGAAACTTTACAAAATGTTAAAGAGTAATTAATAAAAAATGTCCGAGACTGAATTAAATAGCTCCAACAAAATTTTGTGATTTTCGCGAAATGTCAACACGTCGTATGAAAGAGTGAACTTGGACGAGTAATGAAAAGTAAATAAAAAAGTTTAAAGAGGAATGTAAACACACCAAGTCACACAAGCACTGCACAATATGCGCGCGAGAATCAAGAAGTAAATGCCAGCAAAAAAAAAAAAAAAAAAACAAAAAACTTGAAGCAAATTAAAATTACGCAAGTTTTAGGTGTAATTTCGACTGAAGTATTAGGAAAAATCTGTGCAATTGCAGATACTTAACTTGCCGTTTGACTGAGACCCACGGCATTCCTACAAATAATGAGTAATTGGCAGATTTCACTTTCAATATTAACTTCAAATGAAAGTTCGACAGCTACCGTTTACACCGCTTGCTCCCTCACTTTTAGCGCGCGCTTCACTAGCACTCGCAATTGGAACAGGTCAAAACATAACTATTTAACTGTTCCGAGGGCGTGTTTGGGCGAGGGTATAAATGTGGACGGGGGTTTCCTTTACCTTGTGACAAGAACCACTCGTCCAGAAAGTCCATACCGACCGTGGATGCTGATTAATATCTCGGATATGTGTTTCAATTTACCTGCTGCGGTCGGGCAGTGTTATGTTTAGTTGGCGCTTTGCTTAGAACACTTCAATGCACTTCGCACAAATTGCAGATATTTGAGTTTCTTTAGTAAGACGTTGTTAACTACTTCCCCGTGTTCGTTCAATAACATCGTTTACCAGTTCACACGCTTAACAGAATACGATCGGCGCCGTTCTTATTCGCTTAGCGAACGCATTGCCACTGTTTGTCAACGAAAAACCTTCTGAACTCATTATGGGTTTTCGAAAACTCACAGTTGCTTTGGTTTTGCGTACACGCACCGTGGCTGTCCGATCGAATTGCAACAAGTTGACGAATCGATGCTCTGTGCTCTTAATGATGTGTAACATGCATGACAATGCAGTCGGCGGTGCGAGAAAAAGTTCTTCCTATCGATTTCGCCACTACTTCGAGAGGGCAGCGGTCGAGCACTGCGGGGTTTGTGGGATCAACAGACAGTAGTGGCATAGTTTATACTCATAGAAGAGCTTTCAGTGGTAGGATTCTAATCGCGTTTGGTGGGACTCAGTGCGTTGAGCTTTGCGGCATACACTTTCAGTGCAAATAAGTATGGTATCAACGCAATAATACATAGAAGAATAACCAATCCTTAGCTACACGAAAACAATAATAGCAGTTTAGTCGTGTGTATCTACAATCAAAATAGGTGGCAAAGGATTAATGCATGTCATGTGGCGTTCGATGCTCACATGTACATATATTGTGCTGAGTAACTGAGTCAGCTCTCGTTTACAGACACTACGCTCATGCTTCTGGTGATGTGGCTCGGCATTTATATGTGGCTATGTCTCCAATATACCTGCATATATGTACATAGCAAATATGCACTCGCTTGAAAGAAAGGACATCATTTCTACAGAAAGTCAACCGAAGAAGGCAAACCCAAAATGGTTATTTGTTGGCCAAAGAAAAACAAGACAATAAAGCTAGTTTTATTTGCTTAACACAATTTTCATAGGAAAAACAATAGCGACAGTCGAACGGATTGCAGCTATCAACACACAAACATTTCGGAAAACTGTTGACAATTTCAATTTGTCACAATGCGAGTTACTGCAACAAAATTACAATAACACCAATAAAAAGCAAATAGTATAATGGTAGTAAAGTGACGATTGTTGTTGTTATGTGTTGTTAGCAGCAATAAACATTGACGACCATCAATAGCTGCAACAATGGCCGCCAATGCAAGGCAGGGCAACAGCAGCAGCGGCAGACAATAAAAGCGAACGCACCAACAATTGCCGCAAACTGTATTTTACAGCTCAATTGAAAATCACAGCGGAAAAAACAGCAACAATAGGATGGAGTGCATCATCGCATCATCGCTCTTTTTGCAAGCATTGTTGCACGTTCACAACAGAGTCGACGCGAATAAATAAAACACACAAGGCGAGAATAGAACGATAAAAATGGTTGCAACCATAAAAACAATAAAAGCGAATGTAGCGGAGTAAGCTCAATTAAATCGCTTTTTCACCGCTTGTGCTCATTGCATCATTTCTGCATTTACTCTTCACCCGATTAATATATGTATGTATCATCGAGTGTATTTGATTCATTCGCTACAGTTATTCTTTTGTTCACTTTACTGCTCATTCAGGTTTGCCATTGACATTCGCCCTTTGGCGTTACAAGAATTAATTGCTTTTTTCCACAGAACGGAGCGCCAACTGAAGCCAATTTATCTTTCCCCTGTCCTTGGTTAAAGTAAGTGTTTCGTTGTGGGTTTTATATTGAGCTTACATTACATTGAAAATTATACAGATAACTTTTATTTTTACAACTTCACATATTAAACATTTTACTGAGTTATACTGCTGGCGAATATATTCACTTTTTGACATTCACTTCATTTTCGACCGCATTACGTTGGGCGTCACTATGTCTGCTTTAACGAATCGCGGCGTTCACATTTGTCGTTGAAAACTTTGCACAAATATGCGATCCGCCTGTAACCCATCAGTCCAAATATGTTTACCTCAAACAATACAATATTAAAACCTTTCAGAAATGCATAAATACCACGGAGTTCGGAATGAAATGTGAAAATAACAAATGACCCCGCACCGTGGAGGTGGAGCATCCTGAAATATTGACGGTTTCCAAAACAACGTACGAAGTATAAAAAAAAGGGAAATAACAGTATGAATTTTACAAACCTCAGCATCCAATGTTGCAGAAACAAAGTATAAACAATCTGTGCAACCACAACATTTACATAAAAACACGCTGCGGTTTTAGTGTTTCACCGACCAGCGAAAAAGGTACAAATAATAATAAACGGCGTTTCCGGCTGCAATTTGAAATTTATTCACCGCCGCGGTTGGTAGATATAAGTTACAGAGGCGTATTTGTGATCCTAATGATATACATACGCATGTAAGCCCATTTATATGCAACTGTGGAAACTGTAAATATGTATAACACTTTCAGCGGAAATTCACCTCTGAAATGTCTGAAACCGCTATAGTCTTGGACTGAACTAGTTGTGATTTTATATTTTATGTGGTTTAGATCTATTTATTAGAGGATTTTAACTCCTTGGGATTTCGGTAAATTTTGAAGCAGTAAGATAGGTTGAGACGTATAATTGCGATTAGTACATTAAATTATCTGAAGTGCTGTTGCTCTTGCGCTACATTAAGAGTACTAACCAATTTCACGATCTCCTCTTCTACTAGTCATTTGTAGTTTTACTTTACTGTTATGCAATATGTTGGCCAATTCTTCCTTATTTCATTCAAATGCTTTATCTGCTACAATGCAGTCTACTTCCGTTCGGATGAAATTTATCTGAATTCAAATTACGTTTCTATACACAGTAGCGTAGACTTCGGCTTCACCAAAGCCGGAAACGTTTATTGCCAGCTAGCCTAGATTATAATTAGCCAGTAAATAAATAACAAACATACAAGCTGACACCAATTGTTGTATAAAATATTGTTGTAAATAATACCATGGAAACCAGCTAAACAAGTTTGATATTACAATTTTTAAGCAAAACCCGCAAATTTCCTGAAAAAATCATGCATTTTTTGATACTTTACGCCTGCTGCTAAAGTACGTGAGAAAAAAGTGCCAAGCGTTGGTTAGTTGCAGAGATTTGTATAATATTTAAAATGTTTTTTATTACTTATTACGCGGTGTGTATTACACTACTTTTTGTGGAACGCTCTCAAACTTTTTCTATTAAAATCTGCTTACATTTAGAGCGAGTGGCACAGCTTTTAGTGTCCCTCCTGTCTTCCACTCACCTCTTGTATGGGACGGAAGTTGGTCTGCTGGTTGATCGTGTGGTGAGTAACCGCCAAGTGGCAGTTGGAAATTACACACAGTTGTTATACACTCTACTCCACTTATTCCCCGCCACTTTGCCCCTGTTGCTCAGCCATCCGCGCCCGAGTTGAGCAGATATTTGGCGGCGCTAATGCATTCCCTCCGCCCACGCTGAGCTCAGTACTTGTTAAGCGCGAAATGTTAAGTGCATTGGATTTTGCAGCACACCGCCACTTTCTGACCACCGTACCTCCGCCCATTCGCTCTATGCCAGCCGTTGCGCTGCATTAACACCAATGCTCCCTCCTGTGCGTATTTGGTTCGACTTCGACGCTATTTTCACAGTTTGATGGCGTATACTTTGGCGAATATTATGAAATTATAAAAGCCTTCGGGGCAACAATATAGTTCTCTGATTATTTAAAGTTGATTTTGTTGTTACTTTGTGCACGCGGGCATCGCAAAAGCTATCGCGTATTCGCTGCGCTTGCCGCTGTCGTCTCTTCTCCTGTATTTGCTTGTTTGCACTCTGATGCACGCTAAGAGAGAAGATGAATTTAATGGAAGCGTTCAGCTTCCGCTTGCGAGTCGTTAAAAGTATGCTTTTGGGCGAATGCTCACATTTTTCCCACCGCTTCTGGCGTTGAGTTGGAGGAGACGGGGCCTGCGCTAAGTGAAAGCAGCGGGGCAGAGGAAGTGTGCTTTCGTTTCGGCGAGTTATTTTTAGAGCACAATATTTTTCGAAAATTAATTATTTCGTGCTTTGCTATTCAAATGTAAAAGTTTGTTTATTTCTAGTTCTAATGTGCTTCCGCTTTTAATTCATCGAAAATTTCATATATTTGAATTCACTTTATTTTAGAAAAGTTTTCTCTTAAATTTATCTAATCCACTATGTTCGGTTGAAAGTGCGGGTTGCTATGTTAGAAATGCGTATCTGCGTTACAACAGGTGGCATCACACATGCACCACATTTTTGCTTGTGTGCCCAAAAGTATGCTATTGAAGTATGTTTCATTCGGCCCGTGTTGCCGTTGGCTCTGTATAACTGGATGTAGCTCCGTTGTCCTCTGCCGTCTTGTACCATTGCTTAATGCTGAACTGCGCTCATCGCATTTGTTTAGGCCTCCTAGGCGTATGAAGAATTTTAAGAATTTCCCAGAACGCATACTCAACCACCAGGCAGTCACATATATTTGTTGGCACATTTACTTACATAGTTTGTTCACTTTGTTCTAGGCCGCATTAAAAGTTTCCCAGTGCCCTCAAGGATGGCGCTACATTTTCAGCGTTAAGTTCCCTTGCTTACAGAAAGAGCAAATATTAAACAAACGCGGCAAAAAATTTCACAAAAGTAGTAAATATTTTTAATTTTCTCAATTTTTTTTTCAAGTTTTTCTCTCAACAATAGTGACAGCTTGTGAATTTGCTTATTACAGTGGTGTAACTTCCAAAAAAACGGACAAAACACAACTGTTGTTTTTACGAAAATTTGAAAAACTCGAATGTACCTTGTCCACTTTCAGGAAAATTAATTTAAAATTGTCTGCTGAACTATTTTATTAAACTATTTTCATAAAAATACATCGAAAAAAAAAACGCCTACATTGCCATTTTTAGTTAAAAACACAGTGCGGCACTGTGCAATGCAAGATGTTTGGAACTTCTCCACACCCTGTGCGTCGCTCAACTTATAGTACATGACAAGTGGAAAACAAAAGCATCCGAAAGTAAAAAATACATAAGTAAATGAGAAATTGTAAAAATCTTGAGCAGAATAATTTTGCACATCCAACATGAAATGCCGTCGCAACTCTTTTTATTAACAAGCTTTAGACGTACATATGTAGCATGAACAGCAAAAAAGCGGCGACGTCGTGTTTAACTTGAAAGTTTCACAAAACAAAAAATGAAACAATAAAAAATAACGAAAGTACATATTTCTACATGCGAAAGTTACACATTGAACGAAAATATGTATCTACGCATATCCCAAAGTTCGAGCACACTTACACATATACATATGGACCAGTATATGGAATATATAATTTGTACTGCAGCTGAACATATTCACTTGCAGAAGAGCTAGTTTGTTTTGCACCGCAAAAATCTTCAGTTTGTTTCAGTGAACTCTGAAACATATTTTATTTTATATTTTTAACAATTTTCACCGGATTTTTTGTTCAAACTTGTGAAGAATATTGTATCAGACTTCTTTCATTTAACAATTATGGAATGCAGCAAACTGGAGCAAAACCAGTACCGGTGAGTCGGGGTGTGGAATTCTCACAGCTGGGTATTGCATTGCGGTTACTCATACGCCAGCGTGTCTACTTGGAAATGTGTTCGTATATTTTGTTTGGAAACTGCGAAAGTTTCGTCATAACATTCGGTACAATATGTGACATTCTGTGGCCTCGCATTGGTCTGATGCTATGAAAAAAAAAATGGACAGAGTAAATTCCATATGCATATATGCAAATGTTGACTGGTTACTGTAGAGTTTTTCATGGCTCGTTTTTTAATTTCAGCGAAAATCATTTAAATGCTACACAGTTTTTGGCGACCGATCTAACAGGTGCAGAGAGTTTTTGAGAGTTTATAAAGGCCATGCTCTACTAATGCTAATTTTCGGATTTTTTTTAGGTTACTTTTTAATTTCACTCTGTCTGCAGCTGCCACCAAACGCGTGTTTTTGCACGTAAAAATGCACCCCAAGTTAGCGATCAATGTACCTCGTCACAGTGTACTGATTTTATATATTAGCTTAAATAACACAGTTTTTTGAGAATACAAAATTGAATTTTAACCTCAAATGTTCGTTTTGGTTTGTACCTATAATGACATGCATACTTACTTTCTGAGGAAATATATACTTTCTTTATTGAAAATGAAATACTCTCCTTGACACACATACACAATGGATAACTTAAAATCGCACTTTTGTATCTTAGACCTTCAGACATTCTGCTGAAATAACAGGAATGGAAATAAAATGTCTAAGCAAATGTCTCTACAGTGTCAAAGATAGGATTTCTTCTGGATTCACAAAGGCCTCTCCCAAAGGCAAATACTGATTATGTTAGCTCGGGCTGTTGACAAACAATTGGTGCCATTATACACTTTATTAGGGGGGCTCATACAGAAAAATGCTAGAAACTCGTTGTTTTTGTGCATTCTGTTTTATTTGCATACTTTGAAATTTGTTAAGCATACTTCGCAGGCTCTTAATTTACATAATTACTCCTACTTAAAGGTTGCGCACAGACAGACATAGGCTAATGCACAACCGTTTATAAATCATAGATAACATATATTTACATTTTTAATAGGTGGTGGGTAGGAAGAATTACCTTAAAAGACTCGAAAGCATGCAAATACATATGTATGTATGATGGTGGCAGAATCTGTGAATTAATTGACTAAACAAAAGAGTGTCTACTATGACTAAGGATTGGCATGAATGCGGAGAGTTACGTTGAAGGCGTATGAATGAGCCTCTTTCCGCTACATTCTAATATTTTGTTGATTTTACAATTATTTGAAAACAGTTTGGTTATTTCGCTATGCATTGAATAACAGTTGTCTACTTAAAAATATAATTAAAATTAATAACGAACTCTTAAGAGGTGCAACCGCCAAGGGTGCTAAGCGTCGATTACTATAATTGCTGTTGTAGGTGGGGTTGATCAATATCACGCCCTTCGTCCACAATTTCAGATTCTCACTTTGCTATCTCGTTCTCTGTTGCCTTGGGTTTGGGTGCAAAATGCGGCCACGAGGTAATCTCGTCGTACAGTCTCTGGCCGGGGCATTCGGTGTCACGCACTTGTCTGTGTCCGAGCAATTTGTATTCCGGATGAATATAACCCTTTGCCATGCCGAATTCAATCAGAGATTTAGCCGCTGCGAGCATTTGTGGTGGCGGCAGCTCAGCTATAAACAACAAAACAAAATTATTGATTTTTTTCATTCACGTTTGCTAACACATAAATCACATAAATCATGGCGTGTGGCCGCCGCGCACACTTACTTCGCCAATCGCCAATCATGCAGATGCCAACACTTTTGTCATTGTATTTGGGCGCATGCGCGCCAATCACGTTGAAACCGCGTCCCACATAAATCATGCCGTCGCCGCCGATCGCAAAACTATAGCCAATGTCGTTCCAGCCACGTTGCAGCTGATGGTAGTCTTGCATGGAGCGCATCGCTTTGATGCAATCGTCGGGGGTGTAACAGGCGCTGGGCATATACGAATGATGGATGATGACATATGGCGCTGGCCCGTTAAAGTGTTCGACGAGCGTTGATGGACGCGCTCCCCAGTTGGCGCGCGAAATTATTTGCGTGTGCGTCGCGGGCATCTGCTGCCCGAAGCCTGTGGAAAGAAGAGAGAAAAAATTGGAAATTAGTCTCATGAGTGGGCTTAGGCTCTTGATTTAAAATTCAAATTCAGATGTACATCTACCCCACATGTGGATTTGCATGAATTTGCGGAAATAACACTGGTAAACACTGTTTTTGTCACACGAATTTTGTGTGATTTTTGTATACGCTTATTAACTATATGTATATAATGATTGTGTTACAGTCGCTTAGTTTTTTAGGCATCTTATACGTGCCTTTTTTTAATTACTTCATTTATACTACTGTATGCATTCGACAGTTGTTCTTATGTGCGTGGAGAATTAACTTTTGAATATTTAGACTATTTTGGATTTTTTGTAAAGAATTCATATAAATCGTGGGTTCCACGTAAATGTTGTGTAACGTATGTGAGACGGCTAAACAAGAACCCAGCCTGGAAATGTTTTGTGAACGTTGTCCAAAATTTTCTAGGAATCCGCAAATCGGCTATCAAGGGAAATGGAGCGCAGGAATGCTTATTATTTAATGTTGGAGATTTAAAAAATACTAGCCAGAAGCCAAATATTCGCGAAAATCATAAGTCTTTTTTCTATATGAAGCCATAATTTCTGTAAATGTAGCTCATGTTTTTTAAGAAGATATATGTTTTGATGTCACAAGAAATTCTGTTTTCATTTACACATTAATGTTTAGTGGCCCTGGGACATTCACAGTTCATTCAAGTGACAAAAAAAAGTAAAAATTTTGTTCACCAGTTAACCGGAAAAGCGAGGTATTAAAGGCTGTCGGCAATTTTTTGTACTCTTCTCGGGGTTTAGAGCAGACATATTTGATTTTTTTCAAATTTGTGCGCAAATTGATTTTACTGTTACCAAGTGTGTTGTGCTTCATCCTCATTAGTAAGTAGCTAAGTGTTGGTGCAAATGGAAATGCTGAAAAAGTGCTGTCATTTTTTGTCCATTAGTCTATATTTAATTAACTAATTAAAACGCATTTCATATATGTTAATGCATGCAAATGGAAAAGTGTGTCCAAACAAATCTATTTTATACGGTTATTAGTTGCATGACATGGTTTGGCAAATTTATTGCTTTTTTTATGAAATTCCATTTTTTGCACCACAATACAAAGCAAAAATAGGAAAATTTCCATATTAAAATGATTTTTACATTCATTACTCATAAGTCGCGTCATTTTTTGCATTGTAGAGTTTATAAAATTTTAATTAAATTGATATTTAATTTTTGCCCGAATTAACTAATCCTTCCTACGCGGTGTTTTTGCTGCTTGCATAGCTTGCATAAATTGCTTGCCTTTGGCAGCGCTAATCGGTTTGCACGAGTTCACACACAATGGACACATGCATTCACGCCGAATTCAATACATTCGCACTTCCACTGTGCTGTCATAACTCTGTGTTCTGCTGTCAAATCCATTGTTTAGCATATTGTTTTTGTCTAATTTGTCATAATTAATTAAATGCAATTAAAAGTGTCTCTTGGGAAACAAACATAATATGCATTGCAGTGGCCCCTAGCCTCCACACCTCCACCCCTCCAGTGTTGCCAGCTTTTTGCATTTTTCAAGCATGCGCTTAGGGAAATTTTGTAGAGTATTACATGGAACCATAGTATTCCACTATGGGAACTATCGGCCAAAATAGTAAACATTAAGGATACACGCGTAATTTTTGATGAGGTTACTTCGCTGGTCAGTTTTGGAAAGTGGTGAGATACTCGAAGCGATTTGCGACTACAAACTAAATTAATTAGTTGTGCCAGATCGCGGACAACACTTATCGAGCTAATTTTTGGTATCAGCTTTATTCCTTTTTATCCAATTTTGTTTCCAAATATCAAAATGATGAATATTGAAGAATATCAACGTTGGCAACATCGGTTGCAGCCAATTCCTAAAACTGTTTAAACATTTTCCAAGCTGGCATAACGAATTCATTGCATGTTTCGACCGTTAAAGAATTACATACATACGTACACTCGCTCATTGCAAATTCAATTTCGTTTGATTTGTATCGCCATAATTGAATGCCGCTGCACCATATCAAATTCAAATAGTGTGATTAATGTGTGGAAATTAAAAGCCACATATTTGTACACATCTACTTTAGTATTCAAAACGGGGCGACGCGGTTCCACTTCCATATTCGCGCTTGTTTGTATAAATTACGGATATTGACCGTAATTTGTTTACACTATCGTTTATAGGCAGAATCAAACATTTTAAAATTTCACATTTTTGGATGTGCGCTAATATCTAAATTATAATAGAAAATAATATTTTCACACTCTCGCAACATGATGCACGGTTAATGATTGTTTCGTGAACCTAGTCCCAAATCAATATTCATTGATAATAGAGGCCCACAGTGGTCCTGGTGCCAAGCAACACAATATATTTGAATTTTACTGAAACTATCGCTAAAACTGACCGGTGTTATTAAAATGAATTGTTTCTTTATGCTTAAGTGTTTTGTGACTTCCCTAACATTATATTAGTAGAATACTAGAGACATTGGTAAATCAACTAAATTTAGTTTTTATTGCATTTAACATTTTTAATCAAGGCAAAGTGAGCTAAGTGATCAAATAGTTTTAACTCTTTGTATGCCAATGAAAGCAAGCAAACTTTTAGAGATTCCAAAACCTGATAATTTAGTATAATTAATTCAATCGCATGAGCATCTTGATCATTGATGACGTTAGCGAACAAGCTTTTATCTACATACATACATAGTTTATGTATTGTTGTTATTGTTACTTCTCTTTCTTGTGTGGGCGCCTGACTTTTCGGCAACGTCGTTCACTACGCACCTGTTTCACTGTTTACGGGCATTATCACCAAAATCGCTAAGCGCCAATTGAAACACATAACCTGTGGGAACTTGGCGAAATAAAGTGTTTAAAAATGGTTCAAAATTCATTTATCCAACAAAATTTGGCAAATAATAACAATTTGCTTTTTTGCTCTTCGTAGTCGTTCCACTTATTTGTTTACACTTTCGATTTAACAGCAAACAATGTACACAATTTATTTTCGTTTACGTTCCGCTGCGATCACCAGCGTTATGCGATATTTGCACTTCCGTATGCCGCGCGAGTTTTTGTGCTTCTGACGGCAGCTCTCACAAGCTGGGACTGTCACCCAAAGCGGTGGTTTTGCGATCGGTGAGTATGTGCATGCGTGTGTATGCGAAAGAATGAAGAAGTCAATGAAATGTGTCGTGAGCCTCAGCATGAACGGACTACTGAGTAAGGCGGAGAAATACAAGAATTGAGTATACAGTGTAAATGTTGAGTCGCTGGGAGATGGTATTATAAAACTCAACCATTTGCTTGGTGGTTTTGGACACCCAAACTCATTGAAGTTCTACTGAAATAGTATATTTGAATTGAGATCTATTTCAGCTTCTCCGAAATAAACCTTATAAATACATTTCTCTGCATTCCTATAGCTTCTAAATAACTGTAAATTAGATAAATGAAAAAATATTTATTTGGAAACAATTTCAAACGCCTCCAACAGGTTCTAGTAATTTTGAGTTGCGCTGCGAAAAAATCCCCGATATTCCAGTTAATTTCAGTTGTTGGTTAACCATTTCATAAGAACGGGGAGAAATAACTCAGATAAGTGTATTATTTGTGGGAATTAATATATATTATTTATGGATTATTTTATAATATTTCGGATTATTTTATTCCCAGGCGGGAGAGTATCGAAAATCTGGCCGAAAGCGAGAGTAGTACATATGATTACAGGCTGAATTTATTTCCGTCACATTTGCTTATGTCTACATTCATACCATAATTTCGGCTCATTATTTCCGTTAATTAATATCGCTACAGTTTGGTAAATAAATTATGTTCATTGTTTGTTTGTTTTTTTTTTGTGCGTTTTGTTTTCGTTTTTTAATGAACTGAGTTCGAATGTGTATACATGTTGTTGTTGCTTCTGCCTCGTATAACGATTAAAATCCCATTTCAACACTAAATATGTTGTTTTTCTCATTTGAGTGTGATTTTTGCGATAAAATTGTCAGTTGTTTAGCCATTTGTTTGCTCATCGTTAGGGGAATAACAGATGAACTCGTTTTTCCCCCTCCCTCGTTGCGTGTTTATTGTTTTCATTTCTACATTCGCTTTCGATGTTTTCACCGAACAATTCGCATGGTCAACGAAAAATTGATACTGACATTTAATCATTCGGTTGCACAGTTACTTAGTCGCTTTGATATTCTATTCGAATTAGTTTAGCTTCTATGACACATAAACATATTCGCTATTGTGAATTTAATAATTTAATATAGAGGTCAATGCAAGGTTGAAGGTTTTTATTCTTTTTTTTCAATTGTTTTTGTTATTTTTTTTCGAAATTTAAAGCATATTGGGGTCGTGAACGATGTGTTGCTAAGCTTCTAATTGCGGTTTAATTTAATGCGTTTTTGTGCCTAATTTGCAAATGAGTGCCTCGGGAATGAACAGATGTGCAAATGTGTTTCATTTATTTTTGATTTTTTTTGCTCGGCTCTCGCGTGACTTGTGGACATATGTATGTATGTGAGCAAATATATGTATATAAGTATGTATATGTAGGTTTATAGGCTATTTTTATGCGTTCGATTTTATAGCGCCACTTTGGCTTCCAAAAGGCGTCGTCACATCAATAAATGTTGATCGCTTTTTCCAGTTCATTGCCCACAATCATCTGTTTGTAGTCATCTCAGGGATTACTGCATTGCCATCTGCGCTTGCCAGTTAAAACTTTACCCATGTTTACAGTTATTCGCACATATGTATGTATGTATGTAAGCATTCGGCAACATTTTAACTACATCCTTCAATGTCTTAATGCTTCAACACTTCATCATTTCGACGCCCAACGTAGTACTTATGTACACTTTTTTCCCTCACGTCAATCATTCGCTTCATTAACTCTTCCACAGATTCATACTCAGCTACATACATATATACAATTGAGTAAGTTGAAAAATCAATTTATGCTTCAAAATTGATTTGTTAGCATTCTGGAAGAGGATACCGGCAATAACGGTTAAATGCCTTAGTATTTCATTACATGTATTTACCTGCTATTAGGCACTATTGGACCACGAATAGTTTTGAAATGTTTATAGCTAATCATTGTTCATTTTAGCTGCAATCGATTGGTCACTTCTCTGCTCGGTTGTCAAAAATTTTACATGTGTTTTTTAATATTTTAACTATTATAAATTATTATTTATTAAATAAAATGTAAGGCATATACTCTCCTAGAAACGAAGTGAAAAAATATTTTTTTTGCGCAGATTTAAGTTTCATGATTAAGAGAACACTTTAGCTCAGGGTTGCACCACAAGTGCTGCCTGTTTGTTCGAATTACTGGATAGTGTGTTATTTTGGCTTATCTATAACGCTTAGTCAATCGATGGCGGCTTTTATTTCATTAAAAGGCAATGGTTTAAGGTTGGGACAATTGTGAAAATTATAATATATAAATTAATCTGTATAAAAAAGTTGTTTTATAGAAGTTCGAGCTGTGCAATAATTTTTTTCGAAATTAATGGAAGAAGCTTAAAAAAGACTGAGCATAACTTAAAAGTGTCCGTAGATCTACTTGAATAAAAAAAAAGTTCACCGTTCATGCCATGTTTATATATACAGAGATATCTACGTTTCGTCATATTTTCAACCTCTCTCTTTTCTATATTGGGCCCAATCATTGCATCCGCAACGAATTCGATTTCGGTACGATAAAGATTTTCGATCGAAATCATTGATTTCGTCGATAAACTGCTTTACCATAAAGTGAGACCGTAAAAAAAATATTTTCACTATAAAACATAACTAAATGTCTACTCTCCAACTTGTTTGAAAAAATAATTTCTGTATTCTTTTTTATGAAATGTACATTTGTGTTCTTATTTGTAACAATGAATATTGTATGTTACATCTTTTTTTTTGATAAATAAAATACAAAATATGCTGTGTTGAAAACATGAAAAAAGTTCCCTTCTCGAACACCATTTCGCAACAAAAAAACTACATATGTATGTTTACCTCTGTCCATGGAAAGAATAATGTTTCAATTGTGATTTTTTATTGTTTCGCGCTTTGCTTACATTCGCTGCTACAATTATTACAGTTAGTTTATTTATACAATTGCCATACGCAATAAACAATATTTCTATAGCATTTGCATTTGCATTTTCATTGTTGCCATCGCGCTTAAATTGAAATATCATCGACGCAATTAACACGGAAAATGCTGGACAAAGGGCTGGGGCTGGGCTGGCAGTTCAACGCAGTTGTGGCATGATTACTGTTATTTTGCTACAATCAAAACGAGGTGTGAATATATTAAAAAAGGGTAGAGACGCATTCGCAAAAAATGGTATGGCGAGTACAAATTTATTAGGGAAAAGTAGGCGAGCGCACAAAGTTTTGGAAATTACTGCCTGTCTGTTGGATTGCAAATTATTTATTGGCCAATTAAAAATGGCGGGCGTAGAAAGTTTTTTATCACACTTTTTACGAGTTTTTAAAGCATACAATGTAATATACAAAAGGTTGTAAATAAAATAAGCGTTTGGTCTTTCCAAAATTTAAGATGAATTTAATATGCCGCGAAACGGTAAATTTATCTGAGTTTTTACTTTACTGCCTGAAACGAATGATTAGTGGAATGTTTTTCTTTTATTTGGATCCACAAGCATCATTCATACTAAATTTGTTTCAGTTCTTTTGTGTAATAAACAACAAATTTTTCCTGCTAAATTCAATACAAAGCAGTATGTCTTACTAAAATGGTTAAACTTCTGGCTATTCTATTTCAATTTGTTTATACTAGTCTATTTGTTTTAGACCAGTTGTTTGTTTGGTTCAGTTCGGTTAGGTTCGGTTCGCAACTCTCCAAACAATAGACGATTCTATAGAAAAGAAGAAATTTGGTTATACATAGGTAATATTCGTACTCAATCAAAGTGCTACAATTAGTTGGTGTGCATATTTTGTGGCATATGTAGATACATTTACGGTTGGAACCAATTAGCAAGTCAAACACATCGATCGAATTAATTTAAAACAAGCAACTTCCGCTGTGAAATTTAATGTAATCAAATGTAGTAAAAAAACGTCGCTCAACGTGACTGAAATTGTGATTAAAAACCGCGCAAATGGCGACAAAGTAGTAAAAAGTCACACATAACGGCAAATGAATGTTGCCAGCTGTGTGCCTGACAACACAGGGTTGAATGATCGAGCGGTTAACACAGTGGAATCCAAATATATAATAAATTGGTCTCTATTGGAGTGTATTTCATTCAATATACACATTCACCTAACTCATTTCGCCAGCTAAAACTGTCTCTCTCTCTGATCGCGGGATGAAGTGAAGCACTGATACTTATTTCACTCTTAATGAAATCAGCTTAACAGACTATTTTTTGAAGATTTGCGCCCTTTTGCATACTCGATAGCCCCACCCTGCCGCACTCATACATACTCGCACGTGTGTGGTTTATAATAATGTGATAATTTTGGTTGTGCAAACATGCCATGAACGTGTGAACAGGTCATTAGCGAATCGTGTGCACATGTATTACGTTCGAAACACACTTGAGTGTGCCATTTAGGTGTGAATACGTTCGTGTTACTCATACGCCCCAGCAGCGCGCTGCTGTTACCCTGTGGAGGGCGTAGAAATTCCTCAAAAGCCTTCTTGAGCATTTGAGGTGTCGGCCGTGGAAGCCTTGAGTTGAGGAAGAGTCAATCTAAGGACGTGACCATGAATCAGGAGAGGTGAATGCCGGCAAAAACCGATATAATTACATTGAATGCAAATTATATTGTGCGAATGTGTGGGTGTATACACTCGTTTTTGTTACTGTGTATACAACAAAGTGGGCGTGGCGAGTGTGTGTCTGCATTGAATAATTCATACAACAGTTTTATGCAAATTAATATTGAAAGCGCTTTCAGTTTCGTATCATTTCATTATTTACACAAAAATACAAATAATTAATTCCCATTAATTAGTATTTAAATGCTGGTGAATACATGTACACACATACATGCATACATATGTACGCATGTGCCACGTACGCCGTTATATCAGCCCCAAAGTGTGATTGCGAAGTTAGTGGAGCGGCAAATTAAACTAAAATTCCATCAAATAAAATTGCCATGCACCGTTAGGTTATTGGCAGCCTAGGAAGGCGGTGGAAGAGTGCTGTTGTTTGCCGAAATTATGATTTTTGCCCTCGGATATTTGGCAATTCATGAATAATGCGCTTAAAACGATTTGTACCAGCATGAACGTTTACAATTCTAATTGCTTGTTTGCCTGGTGGCGCGGGTGCCTTATCAAATATATTTTAATCTTAAATACATACATATGTATATAAACACGTTTTATTAACGTTTCAATCTTAGCGTGTGCAAATTACACAGTTGAATTATGTACTTTCATACGACACGGCTCAGGTAAAGCGAATTTTCGAGTTTCCATGCCGATGTGACTATAAAATCAATTATCTGTCTGGTGTTCTAGTGTCTCTATATTATTTTTGTTATCTTTTAATCAACGCGACTTGATGTTAATGAGGCAATCGGAATAAGTTGTGTGTTGATGGGCAAATTACAAAGATGGGTGGAAATATTTACCTTTGAACGATATTCCATTTGAAGAGTATATGTAGACAAATAAACTCTAGTTTACTTCTTATAAGTTTTCACACCCATTAAATGTGTACTTAAGTATAATTTATTTTATTTCAGACATATCCCACATACAAAGTAACAGCTTTGCTGTATTTACGTTTCGTTTGGTTCTATAAAAGGTAAGGCACGGTACGTTTATTTGTTAAAATAATTTATTTCAGAAATAATCTGCATCTCTGTTTGTAATTAGAATAATTTTCTAATAACTTGTGTAGTTTAGCATATAACACAAATGAAATTGAATCATGCGATTCCCAGATTTAACGCTATGTACCAGTCTGACATTTTTATTATCGTTTCAAAGAAAAATGAATTTTTAGGAATATTCGATTTTGTTATTCAACAAAGTTCACATCGAGATCGATTTAGAGATTTTAGTCTATAATAGACTTCAGTTTCGGTGGATACTATTCAATGCTGCTAAGTGTTTCTTTCCAGCGTTCATCCTCTTGAGCCTTGATAACAGTAATAAAAATACTGTAGTTTTTGAAGTTATCGAAGGTTCACGAGCTCATGCTCATTTGGACCGATCAGTTCAGTTCAAACGTTCATATGCTTCGAGCATAATGTTTTACATTATCTGTAGCATATTTATCTATAATATTTTTAATAATTTATAAATAGATTTTTCCGTGTTTTCACATTTAATGAAAAGCTGGGTGGTAATAATAGCTGTCATCGATTGGCTAAGCGTTATAGAGCAGACAATTCAAACAGACAGGCTGCACTTATGGTGCAAGTCTGCGCTAAAATGCCCCCTGAATCATGCGAAATACTTAAATCTGTGCAAAAATATTTTTGTATCCTTTTGTATCGAGGTGCGTCTATGCCCTACGTTTTATTTAATGAATTAAAATGTATTTCAAAGTAAAAACAACAAAAATATATATTTATATTGTTATTTTTGTAAAAAATTTTTCCTTTGAGTCGTTTTTACCATTGTGAATAGTCTACATTTGTAAAACAAAATTTGTAGAGAAATATTTAATTTATGCATATTTAATGCATTCCAAATGTCTCATCACTCCTCTGCAAATCTCACATTCAAAAACATTCCATCAACTTTTAGCGTTTTTACTCCCCGCACTTGTACGCAATGTATCGATGCATAATTACATTGTTTAATATTAATTTTTATTTTAATTTTGGTTTTTGTGGAATAATATATTGTGACAACTTGTATTTATTAATGTTTTTTGTCACAACAGTTATAGCGTTTTTTTATGTGAATTGAATTAAAATAAAATTTAAAACCTATCAGAAATCAGTGTGAGCACCTGGATATTAAATATTTATTAGTAAAACAAAATGATTTGCAAAAAATAATTGGGATAATTATTTTAAATTGTGATATGTACTACAAGTATAAGGTGCAAATGTCTGCTTGCCTTAACTCACTTTGGTTCAACAGCGCGTGAGAATTTCAGTGGATAATTATGCAAAATTGAGGTGTATTTGTATTTTTTATGGCGAATTTCATGAATGACCCAGCAGGAATAAAAGCAGGACAGGATCATGCAAACAATATATAAGTATATACACTTTATAAATATACTAAGAGAGCTTTGAGGGTGTGTGTGTGTAGCGTTGGATTCTTTCCAGTACTAATTTTAAGAAATACTGATATATACTATTGAATCCTTTACATACGACATTACAACTGTTATGCTGCGTCCTGTTACTTTTACTGTTACTATTGGCATTGTTTGGTTGAATTTTAAATTAATGAACGAATGTCAATGGAAAATGCGTGTAAATCGAATAATTCAATTAGCAAGGAAACATAACTGTATGAAAACAATAAAATAAACATAGCCAAACTGTAAAAACGCAATTATTATAATATTAATTAATTAAGCGCTTCACTCAAACTTTACTCGCAAAAACAAAGCTTGTTGTTCAAAGAGCATCAATGAGGATTCGAGCCGTGAACCGTCGAAGGCCAACAACGGCAACAAGTGGAAAATTAAATTTAAATATCACAATTAAATAGACACAACACTTCTGCACGCCCGCCACCGACCGCCAACTCAATTTCAAAAAACTACAAGTGTTAATGTGTGGGTTTTCGCATTATTTTTTTTTGGTGTGTTTGCTGACCGATTATTGATTAATAATTCCGATTAATTATCAATTTAAACAAATGAATTTTCACTTTGTAAATATATCCAAAGGTTTTTAAAGCTCATATGTGTATGCAAATAGCAAGCTATGCACACATGACGATGATGAGGATGTAATACGTATAATTAAAGCATTAAGATTGAAATTTTTTTTCACGATAAATGAATATTCATATTTGTGAGGCCAAATATGACAAAGCAGCAATCCAATCGTTAATGCGAAATTTTCATTTCATATATTTAGGTCCACCCTGAAACTTTGATATGTTGGTGATTTTTGTTATATTTGGATGAAAAATGGAAATCACCTCAGCTGATTCATTGCTTTGAGTAGGCGAATTTTTAGTACGAGCTGTAACTCATGGCATTCAAACACAAATTTTCGCAATAATTTCATTGATATGCATACATAGTAGTTTACATAACACTTTCGAATCTTGTTAACATGACACTTTGCGATTACTAAAGCGCATAATTCACAAAACCTACATATTTATAGCAAATTGTGTACAATGTCATTGCTTTTATATTAATGATGTAATGTTGTAATGAATACAAATTAAAATAAACAAAAACGCGCGGGTTGTAATTAATCGGCTTGTCTTAATATTTGACAATTACGGTAGGGAATATTTTTTGTTGGTTATTACAAAATTATTCAGCAGGATTCAAACCCGAAGCGGACACGCACCGAATTGAAGAACTAATCAATGGAAAATACTACAATTTCGCCGCGTTGCTACGGTGTGAATCGAATCTAATTAGCTCAATCAGTCAGTGATGTCACCCCCTGTACTTGAATTGAAGCTTTGAATCGTTGATAAACTAATCTTTCCCGTCATTTGGTGTTCATAAAAGACACATTCGGAAAAGACATTTTACTATAGTAGACTCAGGTCTCATATGGCGTTAGCTTCGTAACATTCATTCACGTAGTTTTTTTTTTACAACGGTAAAATCCGGTATTCTAACAGTAAATAAAAGAAGTAAATAAAAAGCATACTTTTGAGTTGTGTCACTTTTGATATTTGTATTGATATGCTCATGTGTACATGTGTTTTGACTCTATTTCACCTCTGTTGATAAGCAAGTTCGCGCTTAAGAATTCACGCAAAATTATCATTAATGAAACAGTTTATTGTCGAATAATACGCACAACCCAGTAAGTCATTGCAAACGGATTCTTCAAAATAAGAAATTTCTAAAAAAATATTCAACTGAAAGTGTAAAATTAAACGCGAATAGCGCTAGTGAAACTTATGCAAAATTTATAAGTTCTTCTAGCACCTATATGTGTATATGATGGATTTCATCCACTTTCCACCCAAAAATTCCAAAATACAGAGTTTTTAGCGGCGCGATAAGTTTCGTTTGCTGGGTAAAAGTTGAGTTCTCATGTGTGTGTGTGTGTGTGTTTATTATATACACGGGCTTACTAGCGTGACATTTTGTGCTGATAACTTACCCCACATTGATAAGAGGAATAAGCCAAATGCTGTCATATTTATTTTGTTAAACTATTGCACTTCAACTATTTCACTTTTCAAGGACGTGAAAATGTGTGTTTTTTGCTTGCTTTTTGAAGCCTTTTTCTACTCTCTGCAGAGTTTGTGCGTTTTTTCACTGTTTTCACCGGAACTTTTTAATTTAATCACTGCAGCTGAAGAAGAAATCAAAGCAAACAGCTTTTTTGTCGGCAAGAAATGAATTAAGCTTGGTTAGCTTTTACACGGTCGTTGCAAACTTTTCAGCAGCAATCCAACTTCTATTTGCGATTTTGATTTTCTGTTTTTGTTGTGTGGATTTTTCCTGTCTGTCGAGTGCCTGAATTGATTACCGACCCACTCTGGCTTTCTGCGACTGCCTAGCACCTTTTTCCGTATGGACGACTGTTTCCGTTCCGTTTACGCGTCCGTTCGCTTGTTCGTCCCGAGCACCTTTGCAGTGTGCGTCTAACTGTGTAATCGCTATCTCCCAACTAACACGCTCACGCTCCACACTCGCCGTACACACTTAGCTTGAGTGCTTGTGAGCGATGGGCGCACACGTTTATAGACACAAAATCGCAAAGAAAAGCCAACAACAACAAGCGAATGTTGTGACTAGCTGTTGGCTGCAAAACCAATGCAAAGCAATGATGATGAAGTGAGCTCTTCAACAACTCAACAGGTTTTGCAAAAGCCAAAAACACAAACAAAGTGGCCAAGAAAAATGAGGAAAAACTGCTAATGCAATAAGAGCTAAGGCAAATAAACAAAATTAAATTAAATTACATAAAAATCGCCGACATAAACCAAATAAAAGGAAAACAAGTAAGGAAGGGGAAGTACGGTTATAATAGAACTTTTTATATTCTCCCAATTTGAAAGTATGAACACAGAGAACATTTTTGATGTTATAAAATCAAATATATTAGATATATAGCTGGACCAATATCTATACAGAGTTCATTCAAATATCACACATATTGACCGATATACATATATTGGGTATATTTATGCTGGGGAAAGTTAAAACTGATTTCATTTATTTCTGGCACGGAAGTAAATTATTCTGAGAACACCCCAATTTTATCAACATAATTCCCACATTTACCGATGTATTCGGCTTAAGTTCAACTAGAATATCGAAAAGGAGTATAATAGGTGCAGGGACCAACTTCAGGCATTCGCAAGATTTAGATTCAGAAATCCGTTTCATTTTCATTACCATTGAACTCGTCTCATTATCCTGATTATTTTCGCATATTTAATTATACGTATAACCGTTAGGCGAGAGGTTTTATATAACTCGAATTTCTTGAAATCTCTTCTGCTGTGCGAATATCATCTGTTGCCATTATTTTGAGGCTGTCGTTAAAATAGAGGAATTTTTTGTACCAAACATATCAGTTGGCGCTAATACGTCATACAAAAATCATTGTTTTCGTGCTTTTGAAGAGCCGCTTGTATGTGTTTACTTCACAAGAGCGTGCTTCCGCGATCAACAGCAAACACAGTTACTAGAAGTTGCCAAAGCTTTTGCTCTTGCGGTACCTCTTAGCTCACTGTATGCTAAGGTACTGGTTTTAATAATCTCTCTTCGTTCTTGGCGCGAGTGTAAGCTCTCTAACATTACCTTTTGTAAATTGCTGCCATATTTTAACGTCTCTTCTGATTGGTTGCTCCATATATTGACCGTATTAAAACACTTTAAAACACAAACAAAAATTCTAATAAATCACTCTCTACATATAATTCAACTGGTGTGCTGATAGTAACGATATTACACCTGTTATACAAGCGAATCGGTCTTAAGAGCTCTTCATATAGCAATCACAAGTGATTACATTGACATTGAAAAGAATACATATACTTCTACTCGGTATAAACCGGGTGTTAGCACTTTGGACGATGTTTTTGCACGCGAACAAAATATCATTAAAATTCCAACTTTTATCATTTCGGAATATTTCAAAATGTTTATGAGTTTTTTCAGCTGTCCATTGCAGACTTTAATATAATTAATCAGCTACTTTTAATGCAACACTTGAAAGTAGGGGATTTTTCATGTTCAAATAGCAACAACAATGTGTGTACGCCTTTCCATTCCATTTCGAATAGTAGGTAAGTCATGCGTTTGTAAAAGCGCTACTAAGGTCGAAAACGAAATATAAATATAAAACGCATTGCTTGCGGCCGCCAAATGTACAGAGCTGTGCACAAAAATGGCAACCGAAAACAATTTTTAATCTTCAATTATTATATCGAAACATATGTATTGGTCTGTTATTGTTCAACTTCAACAAAGAACAAGTACTAAGCCGGAAATGATTATGGGCGATCCATCTCTTTTAAACATGACTGTTGTTTAGAAGATAAAAATCACCAATTTTTCGGGGATGTACATAAATTCGCCAATAAAAAGTCAGCACCTTGCACTTTGGCCCGAATACTACCGGAACATCATATGGAAAATCGCAGGCGCAAGTGGTCGGCTGTCGCTGCTGGCTTCCACGATGAAAGCCTTGAGTGGAAGAAAACAACAAACCGGTGTGTGCGCGGGAATGTACCGCGTTGCTGCTAAACAAACAACTTGGCTGATGTTTGATGGTCAGCGAGCTCGCTAATCGCTTTTCAGATGAGTGAAGGCAGTGCGCACCAGGTGTATTTAATTGATTCCCCAGCTTTAGTAATTAGCAAATTTTTAACATACTTGTTTATTTTAACGCAACCACAATGTCTTGTCTGCTTGCATAAAACATTGAAAGACAAATTTCGCTGTTTTCATAATTTTCTTGATTTTTATGATTTTTTTACATGTTGTTATCTATGAAATGAAAATATGTAAGTAAAAAATTATTTAGCGCTTAAGAATTGCAGACGTATACCATTTATCACATCATATAATTTACAAAGATCTTTGAATTTGCTTGATGAAAGCTCTTTCTCAGTTATTGATTCAAAACTGTTCATCTATAGGAATCTGGTTGAAAATGGACCGATGTCCACATGATCTGAGATTCTATGAGACGCCGAAATATGGAATGCGGCAAATCGAAAAAACAATTTTTGATTATTTCATTACAAATGTCTTTCGTTACATAAAACAAAAAAATCGGCGAAGAATAACAAAATGTCATTGGAAATCAAACATTCCTTTAAAGTAGTATTGCATTGGACATTTTTTCATAACGCAGACAAGTTTCAAGTTTCAAGTGCTTTTGATTATTGTTTTCTTGTTTTTAAGTCCCTTATCGCTGACTTGCACATCTACATACATACGTACATCTTTGTAGCGGACACATTTTCGTGATATGTTATCGATCACCTGAACTCCAAATCCCATTGTAAGTATACCAATGTTCATAAAGTATACGATGACTTGTTCTTTCCTTTTTGTTTATTTTCGCTTTGTTCTCGTTTATCTCTCGATAGCTTTATACAGTGACTTTTGTTGTGCGCGAAAATATCTTATCGCTACCAATTTAATAGTCGGGGAAAAAAAAATAATCGCCAGCTTTGCTTGAATTCCTAACATTTACTCCGGTTAGTTGTCATGAGCGCCGAATAAGCAATTGCGAAGAAAGAAACAGCAATGCAAGTTCAAGGGTGATTATACGAATATGATGTATTGTTTTATTACCATGCCAGTAGATATGTATGAAAATTGGATCAGTTCTAGTGTATCCAGCACCATTACTAGTTCGCGTCGGCAAGTTTTAACAAATGGGTTTTATGAAACGAACATTGGTATTCTAGAAAATGCCCATTGCCCATACTCTATACAAATCAATGGTACCCAAATGAACGCAGACACAGAAGAATTTTTAGGCAGTCAAAACTATATAATACTTCAAACAGTTGCAGTTGCATTAAGTATGAACTCGTATCTATATTTATGAAATTGTTCTTATCAAATACATATAACGTATGTATGTATACATGTTGCGTATATATTTATTTAACAACGCTTGGGCCCAATCGCACTGATTGTTTTGTTTAGCTTGAGGTCGGGAATCCCCTTCGTTATTAAGTTCTTTGCTGACAGATATCAAAATACAATACACATACACTCAACTCGTAGTAAAGCGTAGATAATAGTTTATAAGCTCTCTTTTTGCGTTTGAAAATCGAATTGAAAGAAATTGTTTCGTAATGTTTAGAGTGTTCATATATTTGATATAATACTAATTGCAATTAAGTTATAAGTTAAAATTTTAATGACCTAACATTTTCGTGCCCTCCGTGGTGGAACTGGCGTCAGTCAATTAAGGTCCTGCCAGTGGGGCCACTTTTTGATCACCGCATACAACGCATCCCCGGGACACTCGGTGTTGCGCACCTGCCGGTGTCCGTGCAAAATGTAATCGTCCCGCAAATGGCCTTCCTCCATCGAGTATTTAATAAAGTCCTGTGCTACTTGCAACATTGGTGCGGGTGGCAGCTCCTCTGTAAAAGGGAAACAACATTGATTGGTGCATTCTGTTACCTTGGCATTGTCGTTCATCACTGTGTCACGGCTTACCCATAAAATTACCAATTAAGAGCAGACCAATACTGCGCGAGTTGTAGTTGGGCGCGTGTGCACCGACCACGTCGTAACCGCGGCCCTCGTACACGTTGCCGTCCCCGCCAACGGCAAAACTGTAGCCAATGTCCGGCCAACCATGGCTGTTCATATGGAAGTTCTGCATGGAGCGCATCGATGCTTTACAGGCATCCTCTGTCCGACAAACGCCGGGCTGATAGGAGTGATGTAGGATAACATATGGTGCGGGGCCGGTGAAGTTGGCGACAGAGGTGGGCGTGCGTGCCCCCCATTCGGCTCGCGTGATTAAGCGCCAGTTACGTGTATATCCTAATATTTGGTCGCCTGTTGCCGCTGTGTCGTTGTGGTCGGGTATAGCGGCAGCTTCGCGCAGCTCTATGGCTACACGAATGCAGAGTGAGTGGGTGTAGAGGGGATGAAAGGCAAACATTTGTGGTCAGTGGTTATGGACTGAAAATAAACAAGCATGCACTCGCTCTCAAAACACGGCAGCCGGCTTTCAACGCCGAGCGAACACCGGCACCTTGTTACGCACTGATAAACACACAAACACACACACACAAACATGTGTATTCAGAAGCCCCGCGGCCCACAGTTATGCGAATCATGAAATTTTGAAATTTTCATAGTTTGCAAATGCAATTTCACTCGCAATTAACTCACAAGTAAACATGTTCCCAGCGCCGAACAACAGCAAGTTAACCAACAATATCAGTTTCTGGGCTGCGGTTGTGTTTCCCACAGATCCGGCTGCATTCACCATTTTCAACAAATGCAAAATAACTATATTTTGGTCGGTGCCTCTCGGTCGGTTTTTGTTGTTTCTGCCGCTTGCTCCTTTCCTGTGATTTGTGGTCAATATGTCTTCTACTGTTTGTGGAAATAATAATTCGTTCGAGTGTATGTCGCTATTTCGCTTTTATTCCGCTATTACGCCACTTGCGCTCATGTCCGCTCTTAATTGATAACTGAGTCCAGCATTTCGATCGGCAGTTATAAGCTTTAATCTGAGCGGCTGGACAATGCATGCCGGTCTCCCATAAACTGGTCGGGGAGGTGACGCCGAGGAGCTGCCGTAATCAACCTAGTTGTTATTGAGTTTCTCCTGCCTTGATGGTACTTCACATTTTGCATGCTGTTGTTGGTGCTTTACTCGCCAAGTTCATGAATAATTAATGCGAACTTTTTAATCTTAATCACAGTTGCACTCTCTCAACTTTAACTTAAGTAAGTTAGTTACTCGCTGCTCGCAGCTCATTCTCTAAACCCGCTAAACCGCTCTGAGATTGTCATCGAGGTCGCGGCTGTGAATAAATATTGCACGTTTATTATTTTGATTTTGAAGCGAATTATTCTCGATTGCACGGAAAGACATAACAGATAATGATAACTTACCTTAGTATAATTTCATTGTTCTTAGTTTTTGATTTTTTTCTCTTATGTACATATGTGTATTGAAATCATTTTTTGGAAAACCATTCACAACGGCTTCACAGCTTCTACAATATGATACATATAAACAAGGTAGAAGGTGAGATTTTAAATTAAAAGAGAAGAGCTGTCCTAAACTTTGAAGGTGCTTGACTTCAAATACCAACAAACTCGTTAAAGGTTGGTTCGAGAGGTTCTGTTTAAAATATTATTATTTTACGAATGTGATTTTTGCAATGATAATATTGCTATTTATTTGTACTGTTTCATTTTAATACTGCAAGTGTTGGTCCCTCAATCCCACTCATCTACTGGCTCGCTTCGTTCCACGCACTCATACTCTACAATTGCGTCATTTCCTTGACATCCTCTTGCCAATGCGGCCACTTCTGCACCTGGGCATACAATGCATCGCCCGGACAGATGGTTCCATTGCGCACTTGGCGATGTCCATATAAAATGTAATCCTCACGCAAATAGCCGCAATCCACAGAGAACTGTATAAAGTCCAGTGCCACCTCCATCATGGGTGACGGTGGCAGCCCTTCTGTAAAATTCATAAAAAACTGCCACTGAGTAACCAATTCAACACATCAGTTTCGTTATTTTATTGCTGTCATCGATTCTTACCGGTAAAATCGCCTATTAGTAGCAATCCAATGCTGCGATTGTTGTAGAGCGGTGCATGGGCTGCGACCACATTGGCACCGCGGCCTTCGTAAACGTTGCCGTCACCGCAGACTGCATAGCTGTAGCCAATGTCGGACCAATGTCGCTCATCCATGTGAAGGTTTTGAATCTGCTGCATGGCCAGCCGGCAATCCGATTCCGTCTGAGCCACGGCGGGCTTATAAGAATGGTGTATGATGACGAACGGCGCGGGACCCACAAATACTTCTCGATCTTTTGGCGGACGTGCACACCAACCGCTGCGCCCTATCAGCCTCCAGTGGTTATAGCCGATCTCCGTTGGAGCTGAAAAAGCGAATTTTTATGCACTGTTTGGGGAAGGGAACATTGAAAGTGTCAGCTTATTTTCGGGTCAGTGAGAGTACACAAAGTGGGCACATACTCAGCATACCGTTCCTGTTCCATAAGCCGTGCATACTCACCGGCAGAGGTGGCAATATCTCGTTCTAGCAGGCAAATGGTCGAAAAGGCTGCAAGAACACTCACTAAAGCATTGCGGAAATCCATTATTGCTGTTAAAGACTTTTTGCTGTCAGCAGATGTGGGCCGTGCTGTTAGTTCGATTGTGCGACTGAATTGGTAATGGACGAGGTGGTGCCGGCTGCTCAAATGTGCTGAGCGTGAAAATTCCGTCAGCTTTTATACGTCAATTTAAGCCATTGTTATTATTATTAGTGTGTGCTTATAATTTGTTGCTGTAAAACTAACAAAATAAATAAAATCGATTTCAGTAGAGTTTTTCAAACGCCTAACCATAACTGTGCGCACCAAACCACCAAAAGCTGTGACAAGACAAATTAGGCTATTAGCCAAAAAACGTTGATGCCATTATTGCGATTGCTAAAAATAGTTATGCCATAAAGAGAAGAGTTGAATAATCTGAAAATCTACTTCTGCTATGCACTCCAACACTATTCTTCTCAAGCGATTAATCGTTTTGCCTACTCTCGGACTGCCGAACTTTTCACATAGTTCGCACGAAGTTTTTAACTTAAACTTTTAACTTTGTTTTCATGTGTTAGAAGCAAATAATTGCTCTTTTCATCGAATTGCATGGGGTCAGTAATTAAATAAGGGTATTCCCAGTTTTTATTTATTTTTATTTTTAACTCAATTGGAGCCGGGCAATTATTAAACGATTATGAAATGGCTTTTTTATTTACTTTTCGATTCATTGTACTACGAACAACTGTTGCGCCGAATCCAACAAACATTTAATGCTATTACATATGCATATGCCTGTGTACACCCAACAGCAAAGCATGGCACAATAGACACCCGTAAATCAAGTGTTTAGCATGAGCTAAAGAAAATCCCCCAGCTGTAGTGGTTGAGCGCAATTGTCGTCGATATTAGAGATGTGAAGCTACATGTAGTTTCGGCATGCCAATAGTCTATTAGCGAGATGCGTCGAAATGGTGTTAACGCCAAACACAAATCCCAAAGATAGTCAACCCGCACCCACATACCAACTAAGAACGTCTTCAGCGCGAACTGCGAACTGCCGGCGAGATTAAGTGAGACTTGACTAACATGTTCGCATGCATACGTCACTAGCTACTTAGTAGTTATGTAATCGATACTCTGGTTTGAACGGGAATTACCCGAAGCGCCAAGCACAGACGCAAAGTTGCACAGTTATTGGCTAAGAAGTGCCGGCAGAACGTTAGTATCTTTGTTAGAGCGCTAGCTGCTTCCGCTAGTGAAACAAAATAAGTTTCTTCTATCGAGCACATTTAATATCTGTGAGTGAGTTTTCCCTTGCTAATGACGCGGAAATGCAACGCTGTGTGACTTACTGATTATTAATGAAAAGCTCAAGTTAATGATGTGGAAACATTTCAATGCGAACTCTGCACTAATTCGAATAATTAACTCGAATTAAATTACTTATTCCATACGAAAGTATAGTGGTAGAAAAGTATATAATTTTATTTGCTTTTCCTAGTTTAGGCTAAAAAAGACACGGCTATATGTTTCAGTTTTACATAATCTGCATTAAAATAAATAAGTCGGTTTGGAGATTCTTAAACCATTGACTTGGTTTGATACTATTTGTTGTGCATCTTTCTTAAGGTTCTTACTAGATTTCAGGCGATCTCAAGCTTGATCAAAGTATATATGAATCTTTATCTAAGACATTTTTCTTCAACAGACGGTGCTACTTAAATAATTCTTCATCTACTTATTTTTCAGTCCATGGAAACATCTATCTAAACATTGAACTCAATTAGAGAGCTAGTGAGTGGACATTCAAGTGACAGTCGATTTAGAGAAAAATGAAAAATCAATGAACGTATAATGTTTATTAGTGGATGATAGTTATTGGGATCATTAGCTCGTACTCCGAATGATTTGTGAACTGATTAATATTTTTGTATTGACCTACATTCCAGATTTTTCGCATATTTTTTCAAGATTCATCTTTGAACCGAATAAACAAATAGGTATAAAAAATAAACCAAATTAAATTGACAATTGAAACATTATTTATTTTCTAGATGATGATCCAAATATTATTCCAGCACACTTTAACGTAAATTAAACTAAAGTTTTTCAACAAATGCTCCATTCACATACTCGTACACATACATATGTAGCTTATCGAATGGTGTGAATAATTTTTTTATGAAAATCACTGTGTTCTGGGAATTTCGTTGTTTACTTCCCTTGGCGTAAATAAAAAAATACAAAAAGTCCCCTTGGAAAATAAGTGGCTGAGCCATGTTTTGCGGTTCACAAGTAAAAAAAAGAAAGAAAAAGTTAAGTTCTTTATAAACTACTTAGTTATTATTGGCAAAGTCGAATAAAGTGATGTGTTCGTCTTGATTTAGGGCTAATAAAATGTGTGAAATTGGTCGCTTTGATAGAATCAAAGACTCATTTCCTAAATCCTGTTCTACTCATAAAATAATTTCTTTTGATCTTGGGTGCGTCGCTCCAACGCTGATGCCTCAGCTGATGGTGTTTAAGGAATCCCTTCTACAGGATACCAATGCTTTAGGGATTAAAATTCCTTGACAGATTAAAGTTTCCGGCTTTTGTTTCCCCTTCAATGTCATAATTCCTTAACAATTTTGGGTAGTTCATAATCTGGTTAATAGACAATGACGAAATGCTCAAACGAAATGAAACGTTGTCGTATGCCCAAATGGCAATATTAAAATCTCTCGCTGAACCTCAAAATCCCTTTATCTGTTTGCTTAAATCAGTTAATCATTTCCCTTCGGCCTCCGCTATTATATTACTCATGGTTAACCTCATTTTCTGCTTGCAACAAACATATTTATTGTTCGTGTTTTCCGTTTATTCCTCATTATACTTTACTTTCTGTTTTGTGCTTTGTCCGCTGGTCGCTTTTCTTTTTTTAATTACAACCGCCAGGGCTAGCGTTTCATTATTTCGCTCAGAGTTCCCTTTGTGGCCTCCTTAAAGCTGTTGCCACCAGCTGTGCGGTGACTGCGACAAAGAGACTGTGAAAAGAACAAAAGGCGAGCGAAAAGAGCGCCACAACCAAATTAAGTTAGTGCATAAAATAAGCTTTTCGGCCCACAAAACTTTTCACGCTGACATCTTCGACGCTGGTAAGTCGTCAAGCGTGGCCTTCTGCCAATATCATTTCAACACATTTTGGAGCTGGATGAGGAGTGGGGACAAGTGCGGATATTCGAAATATAGGTTAAGTATTGTTGTTGCTTTTGCTTATGGCGTGATACAGTGACATTGGTGAAACGAAATTACAGACACGCAATTAATATTTTCGTGCGACACCGACTAGCGCAGACACACACAAACTGATTTGTGCTGCTCCCAATTTTATTTGGGGAAGTCGGGAGCCTCGTCAAATGTGTCGCCTTCTAGTTATTGCAACAACCAGCATAATTTGGTATATGGATTTCCTCGGCGTCAAATGGTATTAAAACGCGCACGTGCACACAAACATATCAATAATTATGTACAATGAAGGTTTTCAATGTGTTTATGTGCCCCGAACATGCAGCAGCAACTCATTGCCGTCACAGCCCCAGATGCCGTCCAGGCCGGTCTGTCACCGTCCCTCAATATGACTTGCTTCCACTGGTGCGGCAGGGCGGCGAACGTGTCAACAATCAACACTGATGGCAGCGATTTGGGGAAGTTACCAAAACTTTTACTCTCACTTAATATGTACATATGTCTGCTTTTTTTTACTTTTTGCTTTATAACTATTGTCTTTTGTCCATTAATCGACTCATTTATGTGTTACGGTCGTGCGGGGGGAATATTAACTAAGTAGTTGTGTATACATATCTCTATAGATCCAATATGTAAGTGTGTATTTATGGGAGAAAGTTAGTTCTCTTTCATGGCTTGTAAAGTTGACACTTGACCTTCAACTTTTCCATACTTCTGGGCCTCTCCCAGCGCTGCGGATTCAATCATTCGTTTCTGGTAAAAGTTTCATTATGCCGCTTAAAATGACAAAAGTTTTGAACTCCACCCCGAGCTGAGTGAAATACCATTTTCGGACATCAATATCTTATTACTTTGACGCATTTAAAGTGTGGCATAATTGAAATTGTTCACACAGCAGTTAAATTACTTAAAAATTACAAGTGGGACACTTGGTGTGAAGAATTCGACAAGGTTTTTTGCTTAGCGTGACTAAGAATTAATCACTTCACGAATAAGCATTAAAATTTATATTTACATAGAAAAATAATGAGTGTACAAGAAGAAATATAATTTTTTCGAATCGATTTTGAGTTTTGCGTTTCAAATGTTCCAATTGCACATTTAATGGAAACAACTTTCTTGCTTTCACTTCGATTCGTTCAGTGCTTCAATGTCCTCAATTTCAATTCGTAATTCGCACATTTCTACTTTGAACAATTTTTAACAAAGAAATGCTCGAAATTTCTTACCCTTTTATGACTTTTCGAATTTCTCCCTCCACTTTAGAGTTTTTCATTTTGCTTTGCAAGTTTCATTCGTCTGTTTGCTTCATTGTTGTTGAAGGCGTGATATCCAGCGAATATTAAGGATTATTTGACAACATAAATAAATGTCAAAAAGAAATTGCAATCAAATTGTAAGCATTCTTCCTCCGCTGGCATAACGCTTTTTTCCAACTTTCTACGCTCACTTACTTACAGTCATTTATAATATATATATATTGTACATATGTATAAAGTCACATTCTTCTAAAAGTACATAAATTGCTTTGCCTATGCGTGTTTCTGCCCCATTGAACTTGCCACGCGCCACAGTAATTTCAATTTTAGAAAGGAGGTGACAAAGTTTTGACTTTTTAGTGAATTTTCTAAAAGGCGGATTTGTAGAGAAGCGCTCGTTTCATTGTATTGACATCAACCGGTTTTATAAGATATGCTTCTAGGTGAGGACATACATAAATATGTATATATGTATATCAACCGTCAGCTGGATGCCTCAATGGTGTTAATTGTTTGTGTTTGTTTGCAAAAACTCCCGCCTCTTTTGATAGTATATAGACTACCATTAAAGTATACGGCATCTTCTGCAGTTTTTGAAAATTATTGACCTTTATTTCCTTCGTCATGAAAATTACACCTGACAGCAACTATTCCCGTTAACACAACTGGCAATGTTCACAAACGACATTCTCATAGGCGTGGGGGTGGTGTAATAAAATTGTAATATTTATTCTAGTAAAGAAATATTTGATTGGTGCTCGCCTCTCTTCTCCTTGCATTTTGTTTTCTTTGAGAGCTTTCTTTTGTCAAAAATGAAAATTCTTCTCACTCATATGCAAATAGAATGCAGTTTCCTAATTTGAAAATGGAAGCACCTTGGAATGCTGTGTCGCTTTTGTTTTCCAACTCTGTGGATGCTGCTCGTGCGCCTGTTGCACGTTGCGCTCTGTTGGCGCTGGAATTTCACTTGCAAATTGCTATGCTGTGCGTATTTTGTTGTTATTATAGCACTTTACTGTTATTAGAGTGAATACGGTTTTTGATTTCAAGTTGCACCAAGATGCTTTGTTGCCACATTTGCGGCAACTACTGCCACTTTTGCAATTTGCGCCACGTAGTCGTCGCCTTCGTTCAATTTATTCCATTTTCCCCGACCTCTCCTGCGCTTGTGTTCGTTTGTACACTTGTGTACTTTCGTTACAGCGTATGTGGTTACGGCCACAGCTCGGCAGAGTTGCCAGCAAGTCTAGAGCGTGTACTAAGTGTGTGTGAATAACTTAAGAATACTTGAACGCTCCACAACAAAGTCTGTGTGGTAGACGCTTTATTTACATTGTATGGCAACTCTTGAGATGCTCATGCATAACGTGACATTACATTATCTCTGCCAATAACGAAGTTTTGATAACTCAGTTTGTGTTTGTGGATTACGTAGTTCTCGTTCTAACATAGCAAACAAACTAAAAAAAAAAAAAACAAAACACGAAAAACCCAGTTGTGGGAGAGAAGATGAATTCAAGTGACAAACGGAAATGTGTGATTCAATGGAATTGAAAGCAGTAAACAACAAAAAGCTTGGCAACTTAGTCATTTGCCAGCATCGAGCGGACCTCCCCGGCAAAGTCATCCACATGCCACTGCACAAATGTATGAAAATGTGCACAATCGCCAGAGATGTTGCCATAGCAATCCACTCAAGTGGCGCCTGGAAGCACACTACTAAATGCTTGTATTATGTATACCTGTGTGTGAGTGCAGCTGCTTTTGCAGAGCGAATCTCTTATCAAAATGTTGTATTGTGTCATAAGAAAAATATGAAAGTGCACATTCACGAAAACCTTGCACCTCAGAAGTAGCACACACACACACTACTCCTCCCCTCCACACAGGCCTTACACTGCTGCCTTAGAGTCGTATTAATTTCAACTATGTCTTGCTATGGCTTGCGCAATTTACAACTGAATATGCAATATTACGACATTGGTTGGTGTTGGTGCTGCTGTTTTGGCGTCTGTAGCGAGGCAGGCACCGTAACCGTAGAATCCAAGGAGGAGGCAGGTTTGCAGTCACGCACATCGGTTTGTGGTAGTTCGCTGCAGCAACGCACGCTCTCGGATCTTCATGTATGTAGATGTAGATGCAGCCTAGGCATTTTAGTTGTCTCCTTGTGTGTGTGTGTGTGTAAGATGCTTGATAATGCCAAAGGTTTCGTGTATATAAAACAATTTAATTTAATTGAGTTGTGGCTGCGGTATGGTGTGCAATTTTATGTGTCACGAAAGTGAGAACGCAGGCATTGGCATACATTTCTGGGTCACCGAAAATTGAATGGAGGCTAAATAATATTCGTATTGAAAGCGGAGTATGAAGTTGCAAAAAATAGAACGATCAAAGTCGAAGCGACTTATTCTAGTTTTGCATTTCAGATAATTTTTACCAACTTTAATAGGGTTGCCACTTTATTAGATACTAGCAGGCCCGGCCACACGTTTTGTGGCAAGGTATACATTAAATTAAGTTGGTCAAATCTTGGCTTCGGCGACGATATTGATTACTCGAAGTCGATTTATGTTACGCAGCAGGATGACAACTCACACTTCTTTCAATTGTAAAGTGAGTGTTGATAGTTCAGGCAATTTTAAATAGTTTGGGATAATTGACAGCTGGTTTGTAGCTGTGTCAACTCTCTTGGACCGAAATTATAAACTGCGACCCTACGATTTGCAACTGCTTCTACAATCGTTATTGGCGATTCTTTATGTGTCGCCACATATTAAATGATTTTAGGCGTGCGATTAGCCAGTCAGTAACAGTTGATCCAGGAATAATTGGAAGAGCCTGGCGTAAATCACCTGCTAACAGTGCAGTACCTCCTGCGACTTCTTGAATATTTGGAAAATCTTCGTTATAGCGCTGTTTTTGGCGATTTTTCCGACTGGTGTTTCGTTCATTTGCAATTTAGGAGTAATTTCAAGGCCGGCACGTTCGTTGCCTACTAACAGGTGCCAAGATGCCCCTATTCCCGAAAATGAGTGAAATTGGTTCTGGAATTACATCAGCCCTCATATACTATATATGATGATTTTCTCTTGGACTTTATGCCGAATATATAGGTCACATTGTGTGTTATCTTAATAGAATTACATCAATAAATTGCGAGAGTATAAAATATTCGGTTGCACTCGAACTTAGCCTTTCCTTATTTGTTTCAAATTGTTTTGGGCTATCGACACAACCTTATACAATTGAACAATAACAAAAATATTTTAACGAAGCAACAATGACAACCTTCAAAATATTATTTTTTGGTTTTCTCTTTTTATATTTTTCTTGTCAACTCGAATAAAATTCTCCTATTATTATCTTCCTCGCAATTTTTCCATATTTACTCACTCTCTAATCTTTTCCTGGCCTTCCAGGAATATTTCAAGACTAAAATTAGCCAGATCTGTTTGGCCGTTCTCGACTTTTTGCGAGACTAACGAACAGCAATTCATTTTTATATTATATTTATGTAACTGTATATAAGAAGTAAAACAAAATTTTAATTATTAATATCTCCTAATTAAATTTCATCAAAATCCGTTCAGCCGTTTAGGCATGATAGCGCAAAACACCCAGCAAAAACCATAAAAAAATCACTAACTCAATTCAGTTTTCTGCCTAATTCCTACCCCCTAAGTACGATGACGTGATCATTTTGATCTTATATCCGTTTTTAGGTAACCATCTATTACCTTACTAAATTTCATCAAAATCCGTTCAGCCATTTAGACAGAAAGAGCAATAGTCCCAACAAAAACGACTAAAAATCACTAACTCAATTTAGTTATCTGCCTACTGCCTACCCCCTAAGAACGATGGCGTGATTATTTATAGCCTATGACCATTTCTAGGTTATTATCTATCATCATACCAAATTTCATCAGAATCCGTTCAGTCGTTTAGGCGTGAAAGGGTAACAGACAGACAGAGTTACTTTCGCATTTATAATATTAATATGGATTTACAACAACTTTAATATGACGTTCTTTCGATTTGTGAATTTTGCCGCTTGGCTACATTTAAGCATATGTTTTCCTTGAAATTTAACAGTTCCTCCCTCATCTCGCGTTGAGTCATGTCAACAAAGCTTAAGTAATCAAATAGAAGCAATTTAGTTGAAGATCTCTTGAGAGCAAAAGACGCACGCAATTACTTTCACCAAAACAACCTCTTCAACCCGAAAGGTCCAATTCACGCACACATTTCCTCATCAAATCAATTTTATTGTAATTAAACTTGAGCGAAATTAGGACTGCCTCGACGTGCGAGTATGTCGCTTAAGTATTTATTTTTATTCGCTCGCTTTTCTATCGCTGTTGGCAACACGAGTTCGCCTCACTTGATTTGCCTAGGCACATAAAACACAAGTAAGTGTGTGTGAGTGTTTCGATCCCAATAACTTTCCAGCGTGATGATGATTGCAAATTGCTTTTGGTTTCTATTTCTGTTGCTCATGTTGTCCCAAACAAGTCATGCATGAGCATATGCCAATAGATACACCTGAACATGCACACACATTCACACTTGTTTCCATGAATTGATTGTTCGATCCTTAAGCCAAAAAGTGCCGATGCACTGTGAGTAAGTGCTAGTTGTTGGCTTTTATGGCCACTTGTTCCCGAGTTGTGCATATAGCTCTCAACGAGATAAATATAAATATGTAATTACGCTTGAGGATGGTTTTCTCACCTAGGCAGATGAACGAATTTGCTTCAAGTACTGACAACAAAAGTGAAGTCCACTCAGTAATCACCATGTAAAGCCTGTAGAAAAACGGCAAGTTATTCCCTAAGTTCAGGTTTAAACAACATGCAAAGGAAGATCTTACTATACAAGGATTTAATTTCCAAATTTTCTGTTTTATAAACTCTGATTTCGCGCTTAAAACATATTTTGGTTGTTGTTTACCTTCAATCAATGTGTCTTCACCAGTATCGAACTTCATATTAGGCTTTACCAAACGTAAAATTTCTAAGAATACTCGAGGGTCTTTCTTTTTTTGGAACTCCATTTCTGTGCTGCGTTTTTGTTTGTTGCACTGCGTTGTGCCGTCAGATAAAAATGCCACACGAAAAATTGAATATCGAATTTATAATGCCCACAGGATACACGCACACACGCGTACATTCACGCATGCATCCACACAATGCGTCCGACTGGCACATTTTGTTTTGAATTTCAGAATTTTGCAACGTAAATTGAAATGGCTTAGGTGAATACCCATGCACATGTGTGTGTGTGTGCTGCGATGTAAAAATTGGAATACATATGTCAGATTTATAAAGTTAGCCCTGGGCGCAAAATATCGCGCGCACCCCGCGCATCACGCCCCTCCACGCGTTTGATTGCTTAGTTAGTTCGGCGGTTGGAGATTCGATCGCTGTGCTGTCAACCGCACAATTTGTGATAGGCTTTCGCCATAAGCTGGTTCGATGTACAGTGCGCTGGCGAGCCGGTTTCCGAGTAGCGTATGTCAAATGCCACAAATTCGCTTGTTTTTGATTTAGTGTCCCACTGGGTATGGCGCAGGGAATCACAGTTGAGTAAACGCCAAATTGCAGGTGGTGGGATAAATCATTGCAGCTTTTGCTTGAGTTTAAGCATGAAAGGGAAGTGTCAGTCCATAGTTTTCGGATGGTCATTCAACTATAGTTACAGCTCGGCTTAAAACCATTTGAGTGGATTAAGCTGCTGTATTGTTATATAATTGTCATTGTTGATATCGTAAGCTCTCGAACCGATTTCACACGAATTTCACACATCCACATCGTCAACAAAACAAACATTTAGTATTAATCTGTATTATTAATCTGTATTATATTATACGTCTTATAAGGTATATAATATGCCTTTCACTCTTCGATATTAACACAAAATAAATTAACACAAAATAAATTAACACACAATTGTTAGCTGAGTTTCTGCCGCAAATACTGAAAAACTAATTGCCTTACATTATCGACACAATAAACAACCGAGAAATGTGTAAACAAAGTTAAAGTTAATAATATAAATTAAATCCCACTCGACGAAATACGCAATTTTCTGCCCATAATTTACATATTCGCGCTCATTTGCGACTTCGCCAGTCTTACAGCTTTCTGTGATCTCCCATGTGCCAGCATCCTTATGCGGCGTGCTGTTCGAAGTGCGGCCATTCCTTGAGCGCATTGTACAGCCGGTTGCCCGGGCAGTCGGTGGCCTTCACTTGCCGATGACCGAGCAGTGCGTAGTTCCGTTGTATGTGCCCCATTTGCATGCCGTAAGTTATGAGCTGTTGCAGTTTATCCAGCACAGGACGGGGCGGTAGATCGGCTGATTGACGGGATGCGAAAAGCAGGAAGAAGACAGCAAATGAAACAAGAAAAGTAATAAAGCATAAATTAGTGTTAATTTTCACAATATCTGTGTTGCTTAATATCTATTTATTTATTATATCTATATGCTTTTCAATTTTCATTATCACTGCCCTCAATGCATTCATTCTCTCACAACCATCCATGACAGAATAGTCTTTGCGTATGATGGCTCATAACAGTCACTCCTATATCTGTTTCCCAAATAAATTTGACTGAACCACTGACGACAAATAGCCGTTTTTACAGTTCTACTAGTTTTTTCTCCCTTTTGGTCACTCACCTGTCCAATCGCCGATTAGCGCGATGCCAACGCTGCGCGCATTGTAGCCGACCGCATGAGCACCCACCACATCGAAGCCGCGCCCTTCATAAATCTCGGCGCGTTCGTCACTGCCACCGATTAGGAAATTGTAACCGATGTCATCCCAGCCGCGCTGCTGCTGGTGGTTGTGCTGTATGGCGCGAACGGTGGCGGCGCAGGCACTGGGGTTGCGTCGACAAGCGCCCGCTGGTGTTGCGGTGTGATGAATGATCACATGTGAAACGCCGCCCGTGGCTGATATGTGGGTCGGTGCGTGTAGTGGTGGGGCGGCCTGCCAAGCGCTGCGTGACGTCCATTTCAAATTGGAGTTTGCTTTGTTGCTGCTGTCGGCGTTACCCACGCTCATCCTTGTATCTTCTCTATTGCGGTTAGGTACGGTGGAGGATGGCTTCGTGTTAGCGGTTGCGGTTGGAGCTGTCAAAAATGACGAGAGAAAGTTAGTCGGTGGGAGCAGGTGTGGAGAGTTTTAAATTGATTCATGTGGGTAATAAGATTGATGATTGCGGTTTAAATGATTTTGACATGCTGCGAAAACTAGACTGATTTGAGATTTAAAAACTGAAAAGTTACCACGATAACTTGTTTAATAAATGGAATTTTAATAATACCAAGATTTTCTGAGAGAACCATGAAAAAATGTCGTATAATTTCATTTGCTTTTCTATTTTGGCTAAGTGATTTAATTATCTTTTCTTGCATTAACTGCAATATTCGACTGTCCCGATCCCAAAGAGGTTAAAGCTACTGCAAAATTCCTAATATCTACAAGTGTGTATTTAGCCTCCTTTCTCAGGAAGATAAAAAATCAATTACACCGCAGCCATGAAACCAAAAATTCCAAATTTTAGCGAAGATTGATGGACACGGCCTGACACCCGGTAAATTGTTCATTTTGAAATGGAAAATTTTGCAACAAAGCCCATATGTTGCAAGTGCCGCAGCGAATTCAGCAGCACGCAATCGCTGAAGTTTTGCAAAAGCGCCTGTCGTCTGTCGCCTCGAGCATTTGGCTTGTAAGAAACCAATGGTTGGCTGTGGGTGACGATTCTGGTAAGCGCTGATAGAATTTGGATATGCCAAAGTATATTGTTTGGCGCACAGATATCTCACACATACATAGGCACGTGTATGTGTGCCACCTGTGGTTTTGTAGAAATCTCTAAATTCTTATACAGTTATGCGAGCGGGTATACTGTGTATGAGTATGTATGCAGTATTTTTGACCCTTTCGAGATAAAGTCAAAGCACATATTTGTAAAATTTGTATTTTGGAATGCAACTTGTGCGCTTTTTAGTTGAATTTTAATAACTAGGACCTAACTATTTTCATACTTGCTCCAAATACTTGAAATACCTGCTTGCGCACCATCCAGAAATACCAGGTACACCAGCATCAGCGGCATCAACAACTTGGATGGTAGAGAAATGTTTGGCATTCTGAATACTTCTGAGTCTTCAATTCTGCTTTGACAAATATTTCTGAATTTCACTCGTTGTCTTCTAATGAACTCTGCGGTTGTTGCGATTCACTTGATCTCTCTATTTTGGAGGTTGGGCTACTGACCGTTATGCCGTCAATGTTCTGGCATTTATAGCCGCTTATCTGTCCACTATTGTTTGCGACGCTTTTGTGATAGGCGGCGATTGTGATTTTTCGTTTATTTTAGGGACTTTCCTCCGCTTTCCCAACGACGCGAAATTCAGCGCTACATACATACATGGCTTTTTTGTTTGTGTACATACGTACATATCTCTTTGAAATAACAATGGGGAATAAAATCGCCTAGTACGCTTATTGACTGGGCGTTTGTCCAATTTCGTCATGTTCACTACGATCGCAATTATAATCAGCGCCATCATCAAAGCCGCAATCTATGTCGTAGCCACAGATTCGCCGTTAGTTGCTCTAGTCTCCACCCTCCACTTTCACTAACCGTCAAGCCCGAACAAATGCTTATCAGCATCTGTGCGTTTCAGAACCTCACATAACCGCGACCGCCTCGTCGTTTGCGCCATTGTTATTGCTGCTGCGATGCAGTGTTTGTCTTATCAGCGCAACGACTGCGGGAATCACTGTTTGAAATTTCGTCGTGCGAGTTACGCGCAACTACATACTTATTTACTCTGTGTTAGCAGGCATTGTTTTTATTATTGAGCTACTACGCTGGGCTCCATTTAGTCCGATTGCTCGCCGTTCGTCCGTCCGTCCTGTTAAGCAATGAGCATTCATTAGATGCTTCCTCTGACAGCGCGTGCCATCCGATTCACTCTGCGACGCAGTTGGTGAGGCTTCCGTCGCCATTCGTTCCAGTGGAAGCGTGTACGGAGTAGAGGGATTTTTATTTTATGTTTTTTTTTGGCTACGAGATAAAAAATTCCCAACTTGCTCATCATTATCGTCGCGTCTCTTTGTTCTTGGTGACTTACTTTAATTGTCTGCGATGAGCTATATTTGTCCATCGCATTTGGCACTACTCCATATAACGACGGCAATTTTGTGCGTTTGTTTTCCTTTTTATGATTTCCGAGCCGTCTGCGTTGTCTCATTTCACTTAAACATTTTCCGCTTGATTACCATCGGCGTTCTTAAGTATACTGATTTTGTAAATTTTATAGTCCGCCTTCCTGTCATTCTCCCCCGGAGTTTCTTCCGCAGGCCATTACGATAGAACTACTATATATCTGCAGCCATCACTTTGACACTTTTAAGCTTATTAGCTAGCCTTCGCTCACAATCAGCAACAACAGTAACAATAAGCGTCGCAGTTTTCTTGACAGCGGCAGTTGGCGTGCCTCAAATGAGTTAGTTGCCATTCCTCATTGTGGTGATTTTATGGAGATTGTAAGTTGTAGCGAAGCAAGTGGCATTCGAACGACTCATAAAGACTTCCCGTTATCCGTAAAACTTGCGGATTCTTACGTGATTGCCTGTTTCCAATTTCTATTTCCGCTTCCTGCTTCCTTTGTAGGCGTCGGTACTACAAATCTTTCGCCAATTTGGCGGTTTTATCGGTCTGATTTCGCCCTTTCGGCGCTGCTCATTGTTTCTATTTCGCGTTGAGTTTCGCTTCATTTCCAAGCAGCAGGAAAGTACTATAACAATACTCTGCTTTCTCTGTTTGTAGTCAGTGAGCATACCGTTGTGATTGCCTAACAATCGCCTATCGACGCAAAGGCGTGAGAGCCGAGAGCGTCATTATGTCGCCGTCGATTGCTACAATTCCAACGAATATTCTGTCGGTGCAGCAGAAACCGCGGATTTTTTCGCTTCAAAGTGGCCGATTAGAATAATGATAGCATCCAGTTGGCGTATGTAAGCAATATTGAGTTTATCCAACGTTTGTTGGGGACATTTTGTGGAAGAATATTGCCGATTGTGTTTATTCTGTGCCTTTGGTTATTTTACGTGTGATAATAAAAGGGTATGGTGTCGTAGTAGTTGGCTTATTATATGAGAAAACACGTGTGTTTTTAGCATTAGAATTGCTAGATTTCCCATTTGAAATATAAATTAGAATTGGGAGTGAAGAGTGCGCCTGGTTTGTGGAACTTTCACTAGAAAACAAATCCAACAAATTTTTGTTCGATAAATAAAAAACTATTGTTAAATCATCCCACGTCAACGAGATTCACACCTCGTAAAATCTCAACGTACTTTACGATTTCCACATTTAACTTCTCTACTTTGCTAATACATACGCTGCTCCCTCCTGCTCCATTCAAATCATTTTATCTAATGGCTTCCTTGCATATTCATTTTCCAACAATAAAATACCAGTTAACCAGTTACAAACAAATTGGTACGAGCATCAGCCCACACACTCATCCAATTAAGTGTTATTCCTTAATTATCACGCACATGAAATCCATTTAAATTGCCATTAAAGCCTCTAAATAAAATTACCCATTAAATGGACGACTGTGCGTGAGGGCGTGTGGGAATTCGAAAAAAAATTGAGCAACTTTTGGATGGAGAGAACCGACTTGCTGGCATATTTGTATGGATTGCCTGGAGGGCAGATACTGTGCTGCGCGCTTCGACGCTTGGCAGTCACATGCCCGTGAAGTTGTGAAGCCACTAAGGCACAGGCCATGTCAAATGTGAGTAAATAATCTCGGTGAACAAAATCATTAGCACCACATTCGAGACCGAGGCGTGAAAACACAACTCCCAATCGACCTCTCTAAGTAAGCCTCTATGCGTATGTATGTGTGTATTGGCCGGTGCGGTGGGGTGAGACGCCACGATTGACACGCGTACAGGGAAGCCCGCAAAGGTGGATGTTTAGCTTCCAACGTAGGAAGTTGCTTGTTTATATGCTGCGACTTGTACACAGTTATTCTGCTCGGGGCTTTGGTGGAGCGCGAGTGGGGAGATGAAAACATAACAAAGCCTGTGAAATTAATTAGCAAAAGAAAATAAAAAAGCAAGTATTAAGCGTGAAAGCGCTGAGATGATGATGTTCGCATGCCGACGGGTCTATTTTGCTGAACGCCATAACTGTTTGCGACTGATAGCATCACAGTGAGTTGGCAGTCCGCGAGTGGCGCATTATTGGCAACACACAATGCTCCGTCGCTTCAGGCCGCAATCAGTTAACGTGATTAGCAATATCGCATTATTTCCTCTCGTAACGGGGCTATATATTACACATAAATATACGAATGCTACTTCCAGTTAGCAATGAAAATCTCGGTAAAGTTTTTGCCACCTTATGGCGTACATTTCTAGTATACGGCTCATCATCGCCTTCTAACAGGCCGACTGCCTCGGGAAGATGCGACAGATTTATAGTTTTGTTTCTATCTTCCATGAATATTCTCTATTCACAAACCAATTTGTGTGAATACATCCTATCAGGGTAATTAAATTGTTAGCAATTACCCAGGCGTATTAAACGTGGGCGTTATCATTATTTTCGAGCAATATTTTGGTATGAAAATTTCTGCCTTCCATACTTTAGCATAACCTCAGTTATCTTCTGCAGTGCTGAGAGGGAAGCAAGCGATATCATTATATCTCACTCTCTTTTTACTTATTCCCTTCGTTAAGCCAAGTTTTGTTAAGGATCTTGTTGAGTGTCGGTGGTTCTAAGTACCTCCCAATACTGATTAAGTCATTCAATGTTCCGCATTGCTTGCTTCATGTGGTAGCTTTTGGAAAGAAGATCTACTTCAATACTAAAAAAATGAGTGAAAATGAAGAGAATGCCAGCTAATAGCTACTAGAAATATTTCTAATGAGGCAAACATATTTATGCATATATGTTTTATATATTATATGAGCGAAACCCCTGTAAGGAGAGCTGGAACTGAAAGTAGTAGTTCAGAATATCTTATCTTATCTGCAATTTTATTTTAGTTGCCTCCAATTTGTTCTTAGTAGAGCAGAGAGTTTTATTACTTAACTTCTGCTCATTGCAACTCATTGGCTAAACAGACTTTATAATATATATGTAAGTATTTTAAGAATTATTTTTTGAGATTATTTTGTATGCATTATTTTATTTCCATGGCAATGGACTCTAGTCAAGACGTGGCAAGTCAGTGGTTTCGTTACCTCTTTCAGATTTGTTTAGTTTTCTTTAGATACACTTCGCACTGCATGAACTACTTCATGGCAGTTACTGTCAGACGATATTATTTAAATGACAATTTCGTCAAGAATACAATTCTTGAAAGTCGGTGATTGTTGACACACATATAAATTTCATTTTAACCAATAAATGTTTATACACAACTGTTTGGATACATATATTCTATTAAAGGCTATTTTTCTCAATATCTTTCAGGCCCCTTTTTCAATACACTGCCGTACGAGAGAATATTCCACTGCGTGTTAAATGTCCGTACGGTCCCACCAAATTCAGGCGCTCTTTGCACGTCGTCGAGAAATTGAGCACGATCGCATTGAGCGCACAGCTGCAGTTAATCGTTACTACGACCATTGGGGCAAGGTGACAACCCGCTTCGAGAACTGGACCAAGCCGGAGTACTACAAAAATGCGGAAGAGCAGCTGAAGCAGCGCCGTGAAAAGCGTGAGAAGGAGCTCCAGCAGTATGAACGTCGTGAACGTCTGCGCGAGCTGTTCGAAAAAGAGAAAATGATGTACGAAAAGGAAACCCTAGATCGCGAGAGGCCACGATCTCGCAAGATTGCTGCTACCACCGAACAACTTGAGAAGATTGAACAAAGTGCTAAGGAGCGTGAGAACATCAAGCGGAAACTGGATTTAGAGGCTAAATTGTACGGACGGTGGCGACATGGTGTGGATGATGATAATATGTTGTTTGAATCGAAGTCTAGCAATGAGACGCTGGCCAAACTCAATTGGTTGGACAAGAAAATCGAAGAGCAATACGATCGCGAACGTGAAGAAGCACAGTCAATGGACCGAAATTTGCGATTGCAGGAGGAGATCAGTCGTACAGAGCAGGTTCAAAGAGATCGACAACTAATTCGCGAAAAGGAGATTAAAGAGATACGTGAACTGCAGGAGAAGCATATGGAAGAACTGAAGATGCGTCAGGCTGAGGCAGATGGTTTAAAAGAGGAGGAGAAGCATTTGCGTACCTGTTTAAGTGATTTGGATAAGGAGCTGGAGTTGTTAGAGGAGAGCTGCTCGTTGGTAATGGAAGCCACAGATGCATCTCAGGCCTTCAATTTGAAAAAAATTAAGGTTTTCATACGAAAACGGTCCGAGTCATTCTGCAACCAAATCAAGCTCTGCATAAATATACTGGAACGCTTGAGTGCCTACACCACATGTGCCGATATCGTAAAGAGGCTACTGAACAAATACAGAGGGCATCTAGAGGCGGAAACAATTAATCTCTCGCAAGTTGAGGCAATGTACGAATCAGAGGCGAAGTACAACATGCAGCGCTTTGAGTCGATGTGGCAACAACAACATTTGGAGCGTTACCATGAAATAAAACAACTTCTAACAGAAGAGCGTTGTACATTTGGTTCGCGCATTAGCGAGAACCTTCGACGCCAAAGCGATGCTTACGAAGTGCGCTCCACACACCTCACAGCTCTTGAGAATTCTAATGAGAAGCTGAAGCAATTGGTAGCTGAGGAACAACAATCACCACGCAGTGCGCTTCCTGTAGCTGGTAATGATTTCGCTACACCATGCCCTGGTACAGGGTACAACGGTGATGTCGGTAATCAGGCTTCGGTGGCAGAAGACAACATAAGTATTGCACAGCTGATGCCGAGTGGCGTGTCGCATTTAGAAAGCGCACCTACGTCCGGCACACATTTCGGACGACGCAGACCCCCGACTTCCGAGCTGCCTAAAGTGACCAACTCATTTACGAATTTGAATTTGGATGTTTGGAAGGATCTACCAGCTGCACGCCATGACATCGACTCGCCACGCATGCTGACTCAGCGTTCAACGAGCATTGTCACATCGGAATCAGCGTCGCGCCCGAAATTCGCTCGTAAGCGCGTAGCTTGGACATAATATATGTATATGATACAGCTTTAATCTCGACTGACTGTTTGCATTAGACTAGTTTGTTCTAGATTTTTATAGTGAATTTTGATAAATCGGAGTTGAAAATATTTTGATATTCGTTTAAACTAAATTTTTCATACAAAATAAAAAATTAAACTCAAATTGTACTCGTATAAGTTTTCCAACCAGTTCAGCAAATATTTATGCACATTAAGTGCGTGAATTTGCTTTTTTTATAATTTAAGTAATTCGTTACGTGAACCACTACGAACTTTCTCTCCCACAGCTATAATTAAAAGGCACTCACATTAAATGGGCTGCCACACAGCAACACCGTGGGGTGCTGCACTTATGCAGTTACACACATGCACGAGCTTACGCGCTCCGCTGAGTAAAGCTCTGCAAGGTGTGCTTCAAATGTGATTACAGAGTGCAAGAACACTGTTGGGTTAAAAAAGCATAAGCGGTGTGCCGAGTGGTGGATTGGTTGGGTCTATGAGCTACATGGAGGAGGTCTTTGCACAAGACTAGAAGTGACAGTGTTTGCCCGATTTCTGAGTGGTGGAAGTATTTAAAATATATATCACTAGTATTTAAAAAGATATTTTCAAGAAATTAATGACAGTCTAACTCTTTCTTCCATATTAGACTAATTTAAGTAATTATAGACCTACATATATCTATAAGTGCATATCTACCTAGTATGCATAATAAGCTAATTGCTTATTAAGAATATAGTGATTGTGGCGACGAACTCTACGATAATTGAGCAGTCGTCTGCGAACTCACACTAAATGAAGAAAACATCACATGAGCAGCTAGAGGCAAAACTTAACAAGTATGCAGAAGTTGAAAGTTTCTTCGAGAGGAGTTCTTACAGGCTTTCATATGCTGCATATATTTGTCATTAATGCTATTATAACGAACACCCCTTCTTACAAAATATACACTGCGCTCCCTTGCCTCTGGATCAGTTCAACAGCACTCGACTCACCGTCGCCCCAGATGCTTAGCTAACGGGGTCCATGAAGTAGCAGAAAGTAGTTTACGCAACCATTTGACTGCAACAACATTTTGTGGCACAGCCGCAAGCATGAGTTAGGTAAGCTGTAAGCGAAACTCCGTAATTCTCACTTCCTGCCGCTTGTTTTTGTTTTGCTGGTTGTACACATGTAAAGCGGCGGTTGCAGGTGAGCTCTGCAGGTGGCCGCAGCACGCTTAACTTAACTTTTATAACTTTGTTAATGTGATGTATTACTGACTACAGACGGGAGGAGAGAAACCTAATACATAGCTTTGTCCGCGCAAATTGCCGAGAAGAAAAGTTCTGCATTGGTAAACGAATTTTTTGAGTTCGTGGTTTTGTTTTATTTTGTTCGTGTTTCCAGTATGTTAATTGTAATTGCAATTTGCAGTAGCGATTTTGAGCGCGTGTTTGCTCAAAACCCGCCTATACTTTTTAATTCGTTTTTATTCACCAAAAGTTAAGTTTTCATTTACTTTTGGCACTAAAGGGCTAGCCCTGGGGAAAGGCGGGTAGCTCGTCTAACACAAATCTTAAATAGGACAGTTCACTATATATGCAACTGCACCTTTGTGGCACTGGGTCCATTTCAATCGGTCCCACTGACCACTGTAGAAGAAATTCACACCTCGAACCTCCGCGGAAAACTTTCCGTTTTTGCTTTTTCGGTTAGATGACAACAGCAAACTACTCTGTAGCGCTTGCAACGTTCGTGCTTCTTTCAGCGAGGCAAATGTAATTAACATATTTCGCTTTTAAGAAAATTAAAATTTCTTCGCCTGCTGCTCAAACAAAGACGTCGGCTTTTATTTAAATTAAACTTCGTGTGCTTGTGAAAGAGGCGAAATAAAAATGGAATGAAATTAAAACAAAATATGTGTAACGGAAATGAAGCCCAGTAGCGCCGCTAATTCATTATACGCACACACACACACACACACAAACTTCCGCGGATGTTTACGCCAAGAAAGTGGAGCGGAAAGTAAGCGCAAAAAGTCAACATTCACAGTGGCGCGTTCGTGTGCAAGGGAACGAGTAATTGTGAAGAATTGCGCGTTGATATATACCAGTTTCTCCTTTCCTCGCGTTTAATTTCATTTTAACGCCTCGCTCTCATATTGCGAGCGGTCCGTTGCTGTCCGCTGGCTGAGTAGTATACTGCCATGCTTGCCAGGTCATGCAAAGTTTACTCGAGTTAGCCGAAGTGCCGCCGGCGGTTATGGGGTATAAAATGCATTTCCCGTAGGCTTTCCTTGTGTGTTGTCCATTGCAATATTCCTTACTTTGCCGCCGCACCCCCACGCGCCTCTGCTCCAATTTTTTTCTATCTTGTATGGGTAACGCACTGCTGCGAGCGAGTCGACGGCGCGATGGTCACGCAGGACCCCATCGTTGCCATGCACAAAATTAAATTCGTGTTCGCTGTGCAACACAACGACCGCAAGCTCTTTGGCTTGACTGGTGCTTTTTATTGTGGCAGCCGCATCTGCTTCTTTTGATAAGTTCTTTTCTTTTGCCTGTTATTCTTACCACACATTTGCATCATCTTTGGCAAGTGAGAACAGTTGCGCTTTTTGCAGCTGCATGTAAACGTGTTGCATACTTTTGGGCTTTAACAAATTCATTTTTGCAAATGCACTGAGCGAAAAAGCGCTAAGATAATACGCGCTGCATGCATAAGTAGAACGAAACGGGCAGATGTCACGTACTGCGGTGAAGTGCCGTGTGCAAGGCTCCTGCTGGAGCTGGCACAATGGCTCTTGCTTTGCTCGCCACTCGCTTTGGATACGTCAAGAAAGGGCTGCAGTGGCGACGTATTGTTTGTATGATCAGCCCTTTGCTTGCTTTGCAATTGTTCCTTTCAATTCTTACAGAAATTGTTTCACAAGCTTTGTTATTTTTCGACTTGTTTTCGTTCGCGTTTCTCAGTCCGGTTATTCGCATTTTTTGGGCGCTTGTTTTCTTTGGTAAGAAAATATAATTTGCTCACTGCACCGTTCTGTTGGCTGCTAGCGCCTTGCAATATGTTTCGCACGACTCTGGCAAGCGGACAGGATGTAAAATAAAAGCCAGAAGGAGTGTTGGCATAAAGTAGCTCTTTTCACCTTAACGTCGCCGGACAAGTCTTTCGAATAAGCGCCAAAGGTGCAGCCAATTTAAGCGGCTTGAATAATGGCGCTTTTACACGATATCATTTTGGCATTTTAGTTCGTTTTTCACTGGCAATGCTAAGCACTTGGTTTACATTTTTTCGACTTGCTGTGTCCACTACACTCCGAAGTGAAAGTTTTTTAAGCTGTTTCGGATTTGCTGAGGCGATTTGCGCCAAAGATCCTTTCATCCAGTGAATAGCCTGCAAATTTGAGCTCAACTGCTGTGGGTTCTTTATATCGAAAACATTTGATGTTATTTAAAGTCTACTCTATTTACTTGGCAATGGTAAATATGTTCAAGAGGTGACTCGAAGTGATTTTTTCATCTCATTAGAAAAGAATAGAATTTCCTTCATATGAATATTGGGTCTGTTAAATTAAATTCTGCGAGCCCAGCGCTGCTCAAATCACAGAACGCATAGCCGCTTTGCTGTTAGTCGAAACTACATTTTACTTTAATTAATCAATTCTAAATAAACAAACTATCTACTGAACATTTCATAAAAAGCACTGACAGCGCTCAATACTTGCAAATTATGAAAACAAAACGGTCGGAGCTCTATACAAAATGTGTACTCGTGCCACCTCTGATTTGATTTCATATGTGTGTGTGTGCGCAAATGTAGGTGTATGTATATTTGAGTTTCCCGTTACTGAGTCCTTGGTTAACAGTTTTAAACAATTTAAGGCACCGTGAGGTTCAGTGAGCGCTGTTCATGATCCTGCCACACACCACCATACAAAAACTGGAAAACAAATTGCAACGCTGCAACCTCAGCCATGTGGTGCCTTTTTATTGCTGCAACAGCAAAAATGTTGCTGAGTTTCTGTGAATTGCCAACAATGTTTTGTTTTTGCTTTTGTTTTTCCTTTCATATTTATTTTTTAACACCTGTGTGTGCACCAGGAAGCCGAGCGTTGTGTACCTGAAGCCAGCTGAGCATCTGCGCACCAAATGCATCGCCGCACAGGCAGCTGCAATGAGTCAAGGATTTGTGGTATCGCATGCCAAACTGAATACCGCCACGCACACATAGTTGCTTGAATGAGAGTGGATATTTTAAAAATTGTTGCATGTTTAACTGTTGTAAATTCAGTCTGCAAAGCTTTTCTCGGCGAGGCATCAGAGCTCAAATCAGAAGCGATGAGAGAAGCTGGTGTAAAGTGGATTGACCGGGTGTGGCACACAGGCAGAGTTGGACATTTTGAGATTGCTGAAATGGAAACTATATGTGCAACAAATAGCAACAGTATACTGCTGCAAACATCACCATGGACCAGTTGTAACTGTATAGAGGTGTAGTAATGATATTCCAAGGAAATATTGCAACCAATACACTTCACAGAATCGCTATTTTTACTGGTTTGGCTGGCAGATGTGTGAAATTCTGAGTTTAGACCTTCATCTCACCTGATCTAATTTTGAGGGAGTCGTCTCGATTGATAGGTCGAATGGCGTGGCACAAAACTAAAGTTTTCAGTTTGAGTTTGTTTACTAATTGTTAGAGAGGAAGATAGTTCTGCCACAACGAGCGACCTCTATGCCAAGAATTTGAAAAGTAGCTCAATAATTAAAATTCGATTTTTTACCCCACATCTCCACTAGAGCAGACTTTATTGATATTTACCTTTATCTCCTCTTTGCTCTGTCGTCTTGCAAGAGAATTCCACGGAGCAGATTTCTTAGTAGTTCGCTCAACTGGCTGGCTAACGCCACATCCTTACTAGCTGATCACCATTTGGATGCAATGACTCTATCTGTGTTGCAAGAATAATTGTGTGAGGAGGACTACGTCTCTGTATTTGAATGTTTGTCGCATTGTAGGTGTGTACTGTTGTTGTTTACGTGTATTTATTAAGGCCAGATTGCAGTTATATCTTGTGCAAGTGTGTCGTTTATAGCAAAGAGTGACGTACAAATATTGACAGTTAGAGTTGCAACTGGCAGACATTGTTAGCTGCCAATGGCATTGCTGCTGCAATTCTAGTTCAACAATAAATTGTTATGTTTTGTGGCAAGTGGCAAGCGACAAGTGACAAGAGGCGTGTGGCGTGTGGCAAGAGGCATGTGGCAAGTGTGCAAAATATTACAAGTGGCATTTAGGAACATTTTAATTAAATTTAAGTGTCTCCGTTATATCCAGTTAATGGATTTATTTCGAAGAATGTGTGAGTAAAGCAAACTACAATGACGCGCTAAATAACAACTGATTCAATTTGGAGGAGTTTAACAACGACAGGAGCAACAACAATGCTCTGGTTTTTCAATTATTTTCGAAAATGGCAGAAAAACAAATCTGCAACAAAATCTTTTGAGTGCCAGTGCTGGGGCATGAAGAACACGAGGAGGACACAAGGAGGGCGAACCGTTATGCACAATGTGTGGCAATTTCGAGAAAGTTGCACGGCATTACCCGCATAAGCCACATTGCTCGTCGCCGATCGTTCTATTTTGCAAAATCCCAAATGCACCAACAATATATACATACTTTGTTGTGCAAGTTTGTTGTTTTCGTTGTTGTAAACTCAAATGCATCCGCAAATGCTGGCTTCGTTGCAGCTTATGTGGCATAATAATGCTTTTTTTGTTGAAGTTGCAATAATGCATTTTTGTTGCTGCGCTCTGCATATTTGGGGGAAGCTGCAGCACTGCATGTCGTTGTTGCTGCAGCACGCGTTGTTGTTGGTAATATGCTGCATTGAAAGAGCATACACAGCGAGACAGCTCCTCACCTTCTCTTCCTTTCTGGGTTGTGAGTTTTCTTTTCCCTTTGATGTTCCCCCTTTGTAGCCCCCCACTGCGCCCGTTGCCTCGTGGCACACTAGTCTTTTCCAGTTTTGCTTGGTCATACAATTTAATTTTATTAAAAGTCAAGTGCGCTTTGCTTTGTGTGCTCGCCTTATTTACGATGCTAATTACGCTTCTAATGGGGTGCAAATCCGGTGTTGCTGCACTCTCGCAGATGCGACGCCCTCTTCGCTACGCTGCTCTTTGCATTGGCGTTGTTTTTTTGTTCGGTTAGGATGTCGCTTTCGGGTCATTTATTAGGGTTGCTGCGGCACTTTTGCCACAAAAGATATTAATTTTTATGCACAAAGCTGTGAAAACAAATGCGAAACGGAGTAAAAGCTAATTGAATTTGGGTAACGAGAATTGATCCTCAAGGATTGAAGGAGTCACATGTGCACGAGTGCACTTGAACCACTACCAATTTAAATAGTTTTCAATTTCTGTTTTCGTCAGCACATTCATTTAGAATGCGGCCTCTCTAATCTTTTCAGATAGACCACGAAATACGGTGCAAAGGCGGTCGGAGGTTATTATCAAAATAAATTGGTGTCTGTGCTGTTTATAAGTGTGATTGGCTAATGCTCTTCTAGAAGGACCCATATTAACTCACCAAAAAATGATGTTGTTCTTCATAGATATCTATAAGGTGAGCAAGCATTGAAACTGGGCATAGATCCATAGATAAGATATGATATCTAAGATGCTCAACCTTTTACAATGTCTTCGCTCGTGTGGCGATTTGACAATGTTCTGCTAAAACTGCTAAATTTTGTGATCGCAAGTTGTCGACCGGCGCTCCGCGTGCTCATTCGAAGAAGCCGTGTAGCATCAGCCTGCGAGCGAGCAGAGAAGCTCCAGTTCCTAGTCTTCCTATATCGGGAATGCCAATTTGTTGTTTCTCTCTTTTTAATAACTGCCACATTGTATCAGGACTTACGAGTTATTTCGACTGTTTCAATTCCTTCTACTTATTCCCATCTTCAATGTATAACATGGTGCATTATGATCCACTTGCTATTATGTAACCAAATATTATTTCAATAGATGACAGTTACTTATATTCCAGCAGGGCCCACAAGTAGCTATATGCGCTCTCACCGCCAATACATAAATAGCCTCGTATATGCAGACCAACTTGCTTATCATAAGTGCAGTGCATTAGCACCACGTAAGCATTATTTTCGTTGTTTTCAGCTCTTTTATTTTCAAAATTTCTAGTTTATATTTGCTGCCACACGGTAAGCTTGAGTGTGGAGTACAATGTTTGTTGTAGTGAAGATGTGGCCCCATTGACCGTTATGTCCGTTTGGTGTTTGGTCGTTGCATGGTTTTCAATTTTCTCAATAGTTGCTATTCTAGTGCAACACCCACAACCTCCAACCTGCTGTTGGAAATGTATACGGCAATCAATTGTGTGGAGTGAGTAGCTTTGGTACAGCAATGGTGAGCACTGTCACTTCCGCCGGATGGCCCCAATGCAACACCGGTGTGCCTCAGTTTATTAGTCGAGCTGTGTGAGGCCCAGAATAGTTCGACTCCAGCACCACAATTCAATTATTTATTTTTTACCAACAGTTCAGAGTGAATATTGCAATATACCGGCCAATAATTAAGGTGCTTGCTTTGATGGCACAACCACACACAGCGGTTCAACAGGCCGCCCTTCTAATAATTTAATTTTTACATTTGCATTGGCCAACGCATCGTGGCTCTTATGTACGCAACACTTCAAACACGTCGGTAAAGTGCACAGGATATTACGTAACAAGATACAGTTAGAGAAAGTTCACTCAACAAATTGAGTTCAGTTCGTGTCAGTGGATCAAACATAGATCCATCTCTATACATTATTATATATTCCAAGTCAGTGACTATAACAGTCTCCACTGAAGCTTTGTAAAGTACACGGTCTCACTCACTTCGATCGCTAATAAAATGGTTCGATATTATTATACTCGTTCCCAGAATGTTTAAGAACTTAGATAGAGTTTCAGTTAACCAATCTCATATTTCTTGACTGTTCATAGCATGGTGCCCTTAACTTTTATCTATATGTTTCTGGCCGCATTAAGATTAAAAATGAAAATCCATTTTCCCATCTACGGTTCCCAGTTTCTAACTTCCAGCGATTGACTGGTTTTGTTCAATGCATTCCGCGCGCTAAGCCGACACTTCGCGCTAATAAAATATGAGCGAAAGCCCCAAAATAAGCGCTAAAACACCCACAGCCGCAAAATAAACGTAGTTGTACTCGTACATGTTGATGGTGATGTATATACCGTAATGCGTGTAAACAGCTTTCATGTTATCCTTCATTATCCTGTGCGCCATGATATCCTTTTACTTAGACATACATTATTCATGCTTATCAAGTTTATCGAACCCGTCGGCCGCGCTCGGGCACCGCCACCGGCACACCATAGCGAAGTGAGTGAAATTTGTTTGCGAGTGGCTGTGTGTGTGTGTGCATTTGCAGTGCTTGGGAAAGGTTATCTGTGTGAATGAGTGGCTGGTTGACCGAGCGCTTAGCTGTGCGGCTAGACGAACGTCTAGATAAAGCGGTAAATATTTTTTGCACGACTTTGCCATGAAATATATTTATGTACATTTCGCGTGCAATTATTTGTTGCATCCCGGGGTTGTGTGGCTGGCAGGAAGTCAAACAAAGCACTGGTGGAGCGCCGAAAATGGCGTCTGTACAAAAATTATTATTAATGACTGAAGGATAGCAACAGCGTCAGTGCGAATAATGAACTGCAGTAGACTAGAGAAAAATTATTTGAGCGATAATGTCATGGGCATAGAGCACAACTCCTGTAAACAGTTTTGGCACCCTCGAAATATCCAATAAATAACAATGTGAACAAAACGTAGAAGAACAAGTCTGAGTTGCATGAGCGACTGCCTGTCTGTCTGGTAGCAGTGCAGATTTTGCTCAGATAAATGTTGCTGCAGTCATGTCAATCACGTCGCGAACGCCGTCTAACTGTTGTTTGTGTGTAAATTGAAGTACTTTGCCTTCGTTTCCTTCCAATTAATGTCATAATACAAATTTATATCTGAAGATGCCTTAACTGAGGGATATTCGTTACAAGGTGCACCATATCGAAATATTATATTTGTGGAATGTCCTGAAGATCACGATTCAAATGGCTCGGATGTATTAGAGTACGAATTTTTCGGTTCCACCGCGGTGCAATTTCCTGAGCGAAATAAAGCAAACTATAGAAATGGATTGCCTTGTGGCTTACCTTCTACAAATGCTGTTGTTTAACTTGTTATTAATTTCCCCCCAGGTGTCGTGTGTGTGTATGTGTGTGATGGTGTCTGTGAGTCATGATCGATGTCATTCAATTACGCATTCACATTCACAAGACAAATGACATCAATCAAGAAGTCACTGAAAATGTCAAGTTAGGCGATAAATTTCTTGGCAACACACACACTCACGCAGGCGAAAGAAGAGTTATGCACTCACTATTAATGATGGCAAAAGCAAACACGCAAATAGTGCAAGCAAGTGTGAGAGTGTGAACACATTCATAACACTAACGAATGCACCAACACCACATCAACATGCTTGGAAGGCATATTATTTATCATGCTTACCGCATGTATATATATACATATACTATATACGAGTATGTTCAAGTGTGTGCATGTGTATGCAATGTGTGCGTGCAAGAATGTTAGCTCGACGTTCATCGTGGCTTTCGCAGTGCTTACGTTCTCACTGCTCTATGTGTGCCATTTTTATTTGTATTTATGCTTTCTAGGATGTATCGTTCGGTGCTGAAATATTAATGAATATAAAGGATCCGCTAACGCCACACTCGTCCACAGTTCATCAAACCCTTTCATCACGCACACTTTTATTTGTATTTATGATCCATCAGATATGATGAAGGTGCCCACATGTGAGTGTGCGTGTACTGATAAAAGCTTGCCCTTGCCAGAGACGGGAATTGGGTCAAGACGAGTAGCTGATGCAAGAGAAAACTGAAAATATTGCAAAGTGCTTTCAGTGTTCACTGACTCAGATAAAGAGAGCTTTAAAAATTCATATTTAATATTCAAATAGACTTACGCATAGTTTAAATAACAGCAGTTAGCTTGATTATTATCATTTTTACCAGTACGAAGTATGAGAACTTGAAAGAGTGCTGTTGAAATAACAATCAACTCCCTAATAACAACAATGATATCAAATAGCAAACTCGCAACACAAAGATCTATTTTCACTTCTACCTTATTGTTACATACGAAGAACCATTGATACTAGCAATGGATATTGCTTCTATGGATGCACCAACTACAATAGCAAATGCTTGAATCTCGTTGCCTAGTTACCAGTATCCATTTCGAAATTCGAAATTTCTACTAATCTACCTTTTACCAATAACAACAAAAACGGTATAAAATTTTCAAAAATCATTTCGAATATCAAACCATCTTCTGAGTCAAAGGAAAACTGGATTATAGCTCTTCCCGACAACTATTAAACAAATTCAACTACTCAATTGTTCTCTCATAACCTTATCCAGTATAGTGAGTGCTTTCTACACAAACTGAGTATACTAATCCAAACTCCGTACTTTCTCCTCTATTTTAAAATACGTTTCAATAGATGCAACGTTTTAATAGAACCGACATCGTCCACGTTGAACTAGAGCTTGTCTTCCAAAGTTAATATGCACAAAGCCAAATTGGTAGCAGAAGATGCTTTTAACTCCATACAGGAAGAGCAAGTTACATATGAGCATATATCGATTCGGTAGCAAGTACTCGGTAAGCCAGGGAAATTATAGCAGACATGTAGTGGCAAATAACGAGGATTTCGAGAATTCAGCCATTAAGTGTGTGCATACAGTTGGAGTAATTAAATGGGAAATTAAAATCACAAACAAGCCAGCGCGCACTGCACAAAGGATGTCGAATTCTCAGCCTCAGCAAACATTTGAGTGGCGTCATTGGCGCTCATCACTTGTTAGCATTTTAATTAAAATGAACGGCGCAAATGACTTTCAATCAAAATTGCTGGCCTAACATATAAAATAAATAAATACATAGGGAAAACGCTGTGTATGCGGGCATTTGCAAGCTTGCATGTGTGCGCCGCCATTTTGTACGTTTTTCTGAATGAAATACCATATTCAGTATAAATAAAATAAAGGTTCGTGGGCTTTAAAAGCGCGCTGCTTCGTATCCATCTCAGCTGCCTAATGGCATTTGTGTTATTTCCGCTTGGCTGCCACGCTTTGGCGTTCGCGCTGCCGCTGATAAATATACACAAAGTGCCGAAATGTGATAAAAATGAAAACAGAATTGCAAAAAAAAAAATAAATGAAAAGTGAAAATGGGAAAAATGAGAAGAGTCGGTAATGCAAAAAACTGCAGTGGCAGTGAAAAAGATCGTTAAATTGCATTAAATGCGCTTTTGAAAAATGAGCAAAAATGCGGAAATAGATTTTTTCATCAAATGAAAAGAAAAAAACAGATAACAGTATCAAAAGTGCAGCGCTTGAAAAAATGAAATTCATGCATGAATGCGCTCCAAAGCATTGCGAAGCAAGCGAAGGCACAATAAATGAGAATACACCAAAACACAGATCGGAGGCACAGCCAAACAATTTCACTGCCACTTTTTCCATGGCCATACCGAACAAAGTGCTTTTGTCATAAACGAAAACAATCAGGGAAACAAATAATTTTACAAATAATGCAACTCAACTGGCGGCTGAGGGGCTGAGGGGCTGAGTGTGCGTGCGTGAGCGCAATTGCTAGGCGCCTGCCTTTGTACATACTACATTCCAGCATACATGCTACAATCAACTACAACAAACTTGAACAAATTCAACAAATTCAACAATCCGGCAATTCACAAATTCGCAAATCCAACAACGTCACGTACACGCCCCATATAACCAATTCATAAATTGCTATGGCGCACTAATAATTTTCTAAATGCAGCTTTGTTAAAATGTATACAAGAGAAGCAAGCAATTTGGAGCTTTTACTGGCTCGTTACTGCAGCGGACGTGCCTTCCACACGCGCGTGTGCCGTCCTGGGTGGCACGGGGGACGGCGAAGGACGTGCCGCTGCCGCTGCCAGAGCGGATGCCACGCATGCATAGCTAAGCAGGCAAACAAAGGGCGCACTGCGGAAACTACTACGACTTGGGGAATGACAAGTGCCACAGACAGGCGCGCATACAAAGCTCCGCAAATTGTTAGTGTCTACGAAAGCAAATGTCTATGTGTGTGTGTGTGTGTGTTGCTCCAATGTGGCACGGCAGAGCATCTAGGCACTGAATGTGTACCTCCTGGACGGACTTGGATTAAAAGCTTGGCTTCTGCACGGAAACACTTTCTCTACGTCCAGAAGTCTATTCTAATTGTGCGACATTTAACATGCAATTCGAAATTTGATGGCACAACACAAAGCGCGTCAATCGCATTCCGACTTCAAACAGGTGAAAGTACTACACATAAATCACATTCAAGGCAACAACAACACGTACGTTGAACATGCAGCCTACCACACTCTTGCCACACAATAATTAACTTCCCTGGCACTTTACTCTGTGCGTCGAATGCACAGGCTGCAGTGGCTCCGCATGGTAGTCATTTGAGTCGTGATTTGCTGTTGTTTCTGCTCTTTCCATAGCATTTCGTGTCACGGAAATGGTAGTTACTGCTCTGTCGCTGCCACGCACTCGACTGCAGTCATCGGCAATAAAAGCAACAGCGTCCAAAGGCAGCCGGCAGCATGCACCGAGCATTCAGGCCGCTCGCACAATAGCCAGGCAATGCAATCAATTTGCAACGGTGGGAGCCACTCTCCATTGATGGTGCTGTTGACCCAACAACAACAACACGTACGTATGAATGTAGTGTGTTGCCTGCAATAAAGCCTCATCTGTCAGAGTCAGTGCACAATGCTTTAACGGCGACACCGCTCGAACTATTATTAGCATTAAGGCCCTGCAAATGCTTGTCTCCATGGGCCATTTTTGCCGCCCATTATGCATGCAGGAGTCCATTTCATGTTTGTTTTCGTAGGTAAGCAGAAGTAGATGCTGTTCTAAAACAATGAAAACTGTGGCTCTGATCTCCGATTCTTGAATGAAGTACCGAAATTTGTTAAATTGTCTCGAGTGTGTGCGACGAAAACACGTAACTCCCCCAATAGCTTTTCCGAACACCAGACTCTTTCATAAATATGTACTTATTTTATATTGCATTTAGCAATCTGAAAATATTTTCATATTTTTGCGCATCGAGTTCCGTAGGACATTTGCAATGGAAATAAATTATTTATGCCTCAATGAGATTCAATGAACGAGCGCAATAATATTGCATATTTACATTTACAAACATAATGTTTTGGAATTGCCTTTCATTGCCATTGTTATTTCATCTCTCGTGTAGTACCACTGGTAAAAATTGATTGGGTACATTTTTTCGATGGCAAAGCTTATAGAAGTTGTGCAAATTCATCATTATACTCTCGCAACAAAGTTGCTACGAGAGTATTATAGTTTTGTCCACATAACGGTTGGTTGTAAGTCCTAAAACTAAACGAGTTAGATATAGGGTTGTATATATCAAAATGATCAGGGTGACGAAAAAAGTTCAAATCCGGATGTCTGTCCGTCCGTCCGTGCAAGCTGTAACTAGAGTAAAAATTGAGATATCTTGATGAAACTTGGAAGACGTATTTCTTGGCACCATAAGAAGGTTAAGTTCGAAAATGGGCGTAATCGGACCACTGCCACGCCCACAAAATGGCGACAACCGAAAACACTCAAAGTGCCATAACTATGCTATAAATAAAGCTATGGAAGTAAAATTTGGTACGCACTATGAAGAGGCATATGTGGATGTAATTTTTTGGGGATGTGGGCGTGGTCCCGCCTCCTACTAAGTTTTTTGTACATATCTCGCAAACCAATAGAGTTAAATAAACCAAACTTTCTGCAGTCGTTTTTTTTAGCCACTTCCTAATACAGTCCAAAAATGAAATAAATCGGATCATAACCACGCCCACCTCCCATACAAAAGTTAGGTTGAAAATTACTAAAAGTGGGTTAACTCAGACTTTTTTACAAAATGGAAAATGGGCGTGGCATCGCCCACTTATGGGTCAAAAACCATATCTCAGGAACTACTCGACCGATTTCAATGAAACTTGGTTTGTAAAAGTTTCCTTACATCCCAATGATGTGTTGTGAAAATAGGCCAAATCGGTTGACAACCACGCCTCCTTCCTATATAGCAGAACTTTGATTTGAATCGTTTACTTTACAATATATAAAGTAAGCACTAGTGAAGATATCGGTGCAGAACTTTGCACAAATACTACGTTTATAGTGTGGCAGCCCCATTCTAAAAATCGCCGAAATCGGACCATAGGTTTTCAAGGCATCATATATCGAACATTAGAACCTCGGTGCTTCTAACCTAATATTAGGGTTTCCAACTTTCAATGGACTTTATACAATATATATGACGAATATGTGGTTCAAATTGTGTATTATATTAATAAAGTTAAATAAATAAATTGCGAGAGTATAAAATGTTCGGTTACACCCGAACTTAGCCCTTCCTTACTTGTTTCATTTTAAGTTCATTAATATATATATTTACATAAATAATCAGCGGAGACTTTCTCTACATTGTCGTTTTAAGGCAGGTGCATGATATTTGCAGTAAGATCAACAATAGGTGGCCTAAATCGTTCAGTTTCTCCTAATTACTTTCCAAAGTGGTTAACGGCAACTGTCTGATCAATTGGGGATTGTGTTTAAAGTAGTGCGTAAGGTTCATGCCTGAAACCTGGACTGTCTCTTCGTGTCTGTTTTTGGTGGCTGTTTCATTTCACTTTATTTCAATCTTTATATTATTTTTTTGCTTTACTCATTCAGTTATCTATAGTAGATATTTTCTCGGTATTTTAAAATCCACACTTTCGAATTTATACGGACCACTCTCTGAGGTTTTGCGTTTATTTTGCACACTAAATAGCAGAGCCTCCGCCAGCCTTGCCCACTTTGGTAGTTTTTCTCGTTTGTGCAAATATTTTAGCATTTTCCGATTGAATCTCACAGTAGCAGCCATGTACACATAGCCCCACGCAGATGGGAGCTGTGTAAACACCGTTCAACCACTGCTGCCTGAAGTGCTTTAAAATAGCAAATAACATTTTGCCAACGTCAGTGAACAGCTTTTTGGCCGCACAATCTGCTCATATTATGCTTGCTAACGCACACTACTGTACCTACACTAACATATAAACTACATAAATACCAACTTTTTGTGCGTGTAAAATGCAGCCATGAGCTCATGCAGTCGGTGTGTACGTACGTGGCCGAGCTTAAAATAACAAATACGCAGGGCTTGCATAGAAATCAGAATGGCAAATATTGGCCGCTTTTGTCGGCAGTTTTGTCGCTGTGGCATTCGAGAGTCCGAAAATTAAGCCCGGCATTTTTTTGGTAAACAATTACAATTACGCTGAAATTAGTGTACGCAAGGATGAAGTAGCCTATTGAATTTACATTAATTCAAGCGGGTGTAAGCATTAACCAGTGCATATACGAATATATACATGGGTGTGTGTGTGTTTATTGGGTTGGAACTTTAATTGAATTCGCTCAGTTTTCATTTATGCAACAAATCGTATGGCTCATTTACTTGAATAGTGTCACAACGCAAAAAAATCGAATTTTCAGCGATTTAAAATGTTAAATTGTCTTTTATTTAGCAAATATAGTTTATTGACAAATCTAGCGAAAAAATACTCAAATTAACTGAAATTCTGAAATCGAAAAAAATGGCTCAATTATATATCGGTTCATAGAGGTTTCCGGAGAGCCTCGACGCCCATATTTTAACAGACTAGATAATAATATTTAACAGACTAATACATAATCGGCAACTATTTGACGTCGGTCTTTCTGACGCGTTCACCACTTGCGGGGGACTACGCCTAGCTGTGAACAGATAGCGCAGTTATCATTCACCGATAACTGTTAAAAAGGCATTACTTGCGCAGCGGATGCATGTAACGTTTGAATTGAGTTTACCAACGCAGGTTTCCCTTTAAAAGGACAAATATATTGTAGTAATGATGTTTGAGTAATTACGCTAATAACGGGATAATTGAATTAACTTAATTGAGAACTGGGTCAGTTGCCATAGTTCGTTTCTCAAGCTTTGTCAAAACATATATAATGTAACCGGAAATGTAGCCGAGAGTAAATACCATTTCCTGTTCGCTAATTAAAGAATTATTCCAGATTCAGGTTGCGGAAGAGTTGAAAAAAAAAGAAATTTTCTTGTACACTTGCTGTTTGTCAGCTGTGCTGTGTTGTTGTTCTACGAACGCTTTGCTTACTCGCTGGTCGCTAGTTAATAGAATTGTGCCGTGGTCAACTTTGACTTATTAATTTGATATTTTTATAAGGGATTATAATATTCGTGCATACAATGCTTGAGCACAAGTTTGCACCTGAAATATGCTTTTGTGTGTTGCTATGGACACGTAAACTGAAAAATTAAAAATAGAAATTTGAATAAAAAGTAACAAAAAGCAAAAAAAAAAAATTATGAAAAAACAGAAAATAGAAACAAAAATATTTTAGTTGGCAACTTAAGCTCCTCTGAGTGACAACGAGATTCCGCGATGCATTCAAATAAAACGACTGCGAACAATGCCACAGCTGAATAATGGAATTCAGTGGAAAACACCTGCAGCACGTTGGGAAAAGTTGGCACTAATTAAAAGAAGCTCATTGCAACAAAGTGCGCACCACAACTGAATGAGCTCTGCGGCTGTGGCTTGCGATGAAGCTGGCTAAAAACGGTGAAGGAGACATGGAATGTGACAAAATGTCACGAGGTGCATTTTGCACAATATTTTGTTGAGTTATTCATCTTCCAGTTGGAGCGCCCTAAGCGATTATGGGTTAGTTTGTGTCGAGGTCGAATCAAAGCGCGACTGTAATAAATATGGCGTAGGGAGAGAGAGAGACATTCTGTAGTAGTAATACTTTGAGACTTGGCGGGGATTCTACTTGGTGATTTATGGTATATTATCCAAATTAAAATATATCGACTTATCAAATCGTGTATGACTAAGACTATTAATAACACCATCTTAAGTTGATATCTGTCGTTTGACCTCCGATGACTAAGCATCATTGTCGAAATATAACTCAGTTGATAGAGACCAAATAATCTGTATGTCCGAACATTTATATACCACCGCACATTATCTTTGCTTCGCTAGTAAATAAAATTATCTTATTATGCTGACAATTGCACTGATTATTTTCTTATCAGTCGCCACGCAGTCTTCACCTCGCAATCATGTCGTGCGGTCTAATGACAGGGCAAATATAGTACACCAGTGTCATATTCATACTCATCGATAAATGTATTTTCCCTATGCATGGCCAATAATCTCAACATGAAGTGATTTCTTTTACCCAGTCAATTTGCCATGATTGTTGCCGCAAGCAAACAAATAAACAGAAGCTGCTCTGCGTTGTATGCGTAAGAAGGAGAAAGCATAAATAGTATGATGACTTCCACAGAGGACCACCCAGTTAGATGAAGAAATAAAATACGAAATGTTGTGTCCACACATTTGCGTATGTATTTGTAAGACATTGAAAATCCTTCTCCCACTTCTGTGGAAGAGTTCTCAACTGGAACAGTTGTTAAATAACACTTCATGAATGTTGTAAATGTTATGTCTTAAACCACATGTTATGAACCAACACGCAATCGCTATACACAATAGAATACTATGTTTGTATTACTACCACATCAAATTTGGTAACATATGTGGCTTATTTACATTGCCCAGTCGAAATATGTCCAGTTGCGCTTGACGAATAAACACCAAATTAAGTATTAATAAATCATATTTTAACATTTGTTTTTATTTGCCACTTGGGGTTTTGCAGAGCACGTTCTGATCGTTTCGATTTTGTAGTCGATTGGCAGAAGTTGTCTGTCGGCACATACTTGTAGCAGCCTAAATCAAGTGTTTCAGTTTGTTATTTCCGAAGGTTTAGCTTTGAACCGAACTGATATGTCGTCCAACAAACACGGAATTTGTAATTCGAAACTTGTAAAATGAAGAGAATTCCCAACAGTTGTGCACTAGTTTAATCCGAATTTAGTTTGGAGCCTCTGTCTGTATAATGAGTCGCCAATATAATTGGATCGTTTCTTAATAATACATATACCTCGAGGTCAAGATTTTCTAGTAGTATGATATCTTAACCATCTTATGACATCATTAACCATCTATAGCCGCTTTACACTACATGTGGTTAAGCTCCGCTAACGTCAATCTAAATTGCGTGTGAACCAGACTACCCATAACCCGGCATTGTTCCGTGAGATGAGGGTGCGATGTGGAGGCGCAAGTGGTGGTGAAATGAATGTTGTCTAGCAAATTGTCAGTTTATTAACGCCTAACATGCATGTATCATACGCTTTACTGTTCATAAGTCACATATTTGTGCTAATATCGCTGCCAATAAGCTGGAGTTGCTGGAATGGAATGCTTAATAGTTGTGGCAGCTGTTGAGTGCGTGCTTCAATTGGAAGAACCGCTGAGGCCAGTATTCACATTTGGCATAGAAGCAGGCAGCTCGAGTTGTAGTCTTGGCATTCATATATTTAAATTTGCTGCGTTTGTGAGAGTAATCTCTTGAAGTAATCTTCTTGAATTTAATTAACTAAATCAATTAAAATTTCACAAAAATGATACGCCCTGGTAGACTAACAAGTGAAATTGGATTAAACCAGAAGATGGACAAACAATGCCACTGAAGTCATTCAATACAACAATGTGCGTATTACTGAAGATAGGTGAATGCATTGTGATGTTTCGTAGAGCTAGAACTGCGCTTTTGTGATAAGCAGGTCGCAGTGCAAAATCCTTTAATTAACTGGTTTCAATGCAATTAATATATATACATACATGCTTCATAACAAAGGCAAATCGAGTATCGATCGGGGTGAGAAAGCAAATCAAGTGTAATCTTTAGTAATTCTGATTGCACTCAAGGGACGTTGTCTTCACGGCATAGCGAACTCATTAGTTCACTGTTGGCTTCGTGTGATCGATTTATAATTAGAATGTGTTTCATGCCCTTCATGCCGCATATTTACTAACATATGCACAAATATATTTATAAGAACCCTCAACTAAACTAAACTAAACTAATCGACCTGATTTCGCCACCATTGCATATTTCAGCAAATCAGCGGAGAGCTCTCGAATGCAAGTGTGTGCGTGAGCAAGCTTGTCGATCAATGGCTTCAATGCATAAGCACACACTCACACACACACCTAGGTGCATTGAAATTCGCACCAATTTATCATGTTAACGCACATGTGTTACTGCTTATGCAAACAAATCAATGTGATTATTTCATTGCAAATGTCGCTGTGTGCCCGGGCGTATGCGTAACATTCAATGGAAGTGGGTGTTTGCAGCGGCTGCATGCAATTATCAGTGCAATTTGTTGTAATGGCAAAAAACGTTGCATTTGCACACAATCACCTGCTTTTTGTGTGCATCGGAAATAGTTGAATGACGCGAAATTCAATTTCACTTATCAACACGGTTTAATTGAAAATTATTTACGCGGCTCGTGCCTCCCAGCAAATCGTATTTTTTAAGTACAGCTTTTATGAATGCTTTTTGTTTAATTTGAAACTAGTTTTATTTTCAGCTGATTTTTGTTTCTTTTATTTTTCGAATATCACTTTTTCATGCCAACCGCAAATGTAACATGTAAATGCAATCTTTGTTTTATCCATTGTTGTATATTCAAATAACGGCTTTGAGAGGAAACACCAAATGAATTGTTAATCTTATCCAGGGAGTCATTTCGAAACCGATTCAGAAAACACAAACATTTACGATACTCGACGGCTTTTTCAACCGAGTGGTAGATGGTTTTCTTTAAACAAACGCTGCTTTATGTTAGTAATCAATTCTTTGCGAAAAATGTCTGCTGGAATGTCCAAGTGCTTTTGTAATTAAATTCATCTGTCTCCGGCACAATTTATTTTGTTTCTCGCTAAAAGATCGTTAACGAGTTCGAGCAACGGCATTCCGGCATAGACAACGAGACTATTTTGTTTGTTCCCCTCTCCTTTTGTGGACCGTGATTTTAATTTGGCAAATTAAATTTATTATTGTTCACGGTAGCACAAAGTAAACAAATTAAATCGACACACAGGCTCTCTCACGTAGATACGAGTACATACCCAGAGCAAACAACCGGACCACACAAAATGCATACAAATGGTCACTTAAGATAATGACCGGGCGGCATGCGCGGATTCTGGAATTCATGAAATGCGCACCGAATTGTGAAGAGGACTGCAGTGGAGTTCCAGTGCCAGCTGAGAGAGTGCCGCTACTGGCAACGGGTGTGGGCAGCGCTGAGTATTAATGATTTTCAAGGTGTGAGAAAGTGGTAGTCATTATGCATCATGATCAATGCTGCCACCGGCTGCACGAGTACCAGCAGAAGTAAGGCGGCACGCAAAAAGCGCTGACAGCAACACGCGCGGGCAGAGCCGGCATGCGGCAATGCCACATTTAACCAAAATGAAACACAATTATGGCGAGTAATTAATGTAAGCACATATTTTAATTAGCAAAATAAAATATGCAGCAGCAACAACAACAAGAATGAGGCCAGGAGCAGCACCGCAACCGCTTACGAGTCATTACAGACATAATATGCTCATATACACTCCCACAAACAAACACATACACACACACAGAATCAACCAGTTTATTGCTTGCATCATTTCCGTGTGATTTACATGAGCCACGTGCCACAGCGGTGGCGCAGCACAACATCGGCGCTGAGTTGCTGATAATGGGATTCCAAGCGCTTACATCTACACATATATAATACATACAAACTCACACTGTGCATACTGAAATATGGTCACCGCTTGTGGATTTTAACATTCCGCCTTTGAGTTGAAAGCAAAAATATTTGCATTTGTAATCTGTAGTTGTTGTTGTTGTTTTAATTTTTCTGCAAAGCATTTTAATAGCGTTAATTACAAATGATTAATGCTAGCGTCCGCGCAATCAGAATCTGTTTTAATAGTTTGTTGTTCAAAGGCGTATTGTCGACGAATAACTGTAAAAATATTTGCTGGAAAAGTCAGTGTCGTTATGGAAATTAAAACTTGGAAAGAACTGGCTGGTTGCGTGCATTCGCGAAAAAATAGTGGAATTTCGAATAACTTCGTTTGAGAGAAGCACTTTTCCACATTTAAAATGTAATTTTTCATTATTACACAATGTCCACATCTTTCCATATGTTGGTAGTCTCTTTAAATTTAGGCAAGTCGTAGTCAGGAGAGTTCTCGAAGTAGAACGTTAGTTTCATGAAGGTGAAGAGAATGTCGAGTTGTGACAGATCTAGAGGACGGAAGAACATAGTGGACGAAAGAATATGTTTGAGATGACGAGTGGTGTGCAACATTAAGTGAAAAATTCCTTTATCTGACACAGAAGCGAACTTAGATAGCAGAATTAGCTCAAGTAAGTCACTTTCATTGATCAAGCCATAGGCTCCACGCGGCCATAAAATACTCTCAATTACTTAGTTTATATGTATTTGCAGTCGTTTACCCAAACATATAAATATGCATGTACTTTGACCCAAGCAATATTCGTCCAGCCGAGGCTGTGGCTTTTGCGATTTGATAAATTGGCAATAATTCATTAGCTAAAGTTCGGTCAAATGGTACATTTGCAGGCGTTTATGGTTGCTGTGGGTACAGCGCCGGTGTCACATTAATAAACACATTTAAGGACCTCACGCACACGCACACACACACACACACACACACATGGTTACATGCACTAAAGTAGAGAGTCTCGCATGACCTTTGTTTACAGCTCATTGTGAGTGTGTTGTTTGGGGCAGGTACGAGCCGGATTCTCTTACATTTTGCTGTGTTTGCGATTCTTCGCGCATTTCGGGACAACCGGCTTCATTGTCTTTCGGTGCCATTGAATTATTACTAGCAGAAGCCATTAATTTCGTACACGGCGCAATCGAAAATTATTAAGTGCTGATATTAATTTTTGCTTAATTGAAAGATTTCTGTTAGTAAATAAGTGAATGAATTCGAAAAGTTGCTTTTGCCTTATTGAATATAAGTACATCGCAAAATGCCCCATAAAATTTTTTTGCAAATTCTGGTAGAAGATATGTATTTGGTATACTCAAATAACCATCCTATTTATTAGTTCTACGGTTTTTATTTTTATTTTCCGTTTAGTTATACTGTTATATTTTCAATACTCTGTAGATATTGATTCGTCTCTTGTAGTTAATTAAATATTCTGTGCTGTTGAAAATATGAATTCAGCTCAATGCGCACCAGTATTTTTAGTAATCCCAATCTTCTCAAATCATTTTATTCAAGATATGAACTCCTTATTAGTTTGAGTGTGTATTGAATCAATCACATTTCCAAATACACAGCTGAAAGCTTCTTTATTAAAATTCCACAATTTGTATTTATTTTCAAACTTACTTCTCGGTGCTACTCAACAATTTTGTTGTGATAATAAATAATACAAACTATGTATGTGTGAGTGTGTAGAAAAATCGATGAACTTACTTATATACATATGTATGTGTAATGAAGCGTATTTGATCCAATAAATAACAACAACACATTACTTAGTACATAAGCGTCTATATTCAATTTCAAGTGGTTGGCAATTTTCGATGAAAACTTCATCGCGGACATAAGATAGTGACTCTGCTCTAGTCAGAAGTGCAAGACACACATTCACACTTTTCTACAGGTATTTACAAGTGTATTCACTGCTTTCTTAGCCAACACAAATATTTCACGGTCTTCGCAATTGAAAGTCTCGAGCCTCTAAGCGCGCTAGTCGAGCTATTGGGGGTCCCTTAGATACCAGATGAAAGCATTTTTATTAAAATATATTGTAGCCTATTTGACATGCGAATAATGGGAAGCGCTATTCGTTTGATAATGCCATTTGAGTTCACGCTGGCGTCTATAAATATGTTATTCATGAAGGTGTGTGTGTTTAAAGCCTTAGCATGTGTTTACGCATAATATTGGCATAAATACTTTTGCTGTCATATAATACAATACATGTGTGAGAGCATGAGCGTTGGTCGTAAAAATTATTCAAATTCACATATATATACATATACATACTATATCTACAAAGCTTTAAGAGTAATCTGTTTATTTCCTTGTAAAATATTATTTTTAAAGTCGACTTTACTAGTTGACAGCTTTTCATCGAAAAAATACAGAAAAGTTTGGCTTTTATATGGAAGTTACAGTAAAAGGATAACTTCATCAATGTTTTGGAATGGTCACCATCTTATTTTGAACACGTGACGTGGCGTTTATAAGCCTTCAGCGGCAAATAATGTCCCAAATATTGATATAATTTATGATGAAATAAGAACGACATGGACATCAGGATCACTGTTGGAATATTATTACATCGAGCAGTGTTGAAAGAATTTGCGTTATTCCAATCTATTATATTATCTGAAAATATATTATATCTTCGATTTTAATTAGAAAAAAGGGTGAACATTTTTAAGTGTTTTATAGGAAAAATTTCATTTCATTTATGTTCAAATAAGCGTAAATAAGTAAAATATAAATAAAAGAGAAAAAGTTGACTTTCTCTTCCTTCTCAATCTACCAGTGATCAAAACCCAGAATTTGTATTCTCAAAATTTTTCACGAAAAACCATTTTTTATATATTTTAGAGTAATCTTATTTTTAAGTTAGTTTAACGTACACATACACACATACATATTAGTATATGTATTTATTTTTTGCAACTCGTTTTTATGTGAAATAAGGAATAATATTTTGCCAGTTTTAGTTAGTTTGTTTATTCAGAATACTATTTTGAATAACATACTCATAATCGTTTGCTTTTAGAACGACATTATATGTTTTGAAATAAAACTATTTAAATTCGCGCTTGACTCTTTCTCATTCATTTCATTTTCTTTCCTTTATTTTCGAAAAGCTCAAGAAATATGTTGAATTATTCCTTCAACAGTAGGCGTAAACAATAATTTAATGATCGCCTACAAGCGTCAAATTCCTACTCAGCTTCTAACAGTTTACGATAAATGCTCCAATTACATTGCTTATTACTTTCAACATTCAGATATGCAATATTTTAATATTCTGCGCTCACTAAATTGAATCTAAGTGCCAAAGGCTTTTCAGCGGAACGGCGAACTCTAAAATTTTCATTATTCACAAAAAGTTTGGGGAAATTCAAAATTGCTATTTATTTAGCCTCGTTGCATAGCATTACTTTGTTTTTTTTTGGGAATTGTTATGGAAAATAGTTCACAGTTCATATTTATTATATTTCACTATAATTGGTTGCACTCATCGTTCACTAATTTTGCAGCGCATTGCAATTGGATGAAATACTGGGAATTTGTTCGAATCCAGCGAAATGTTGCTGCTCTCAACAAGTCACTGTTTTTCCTTCAGCGCCCTGTAAATATACCATATAGCCAAATTTTTCCGTTCCCAATTTGCATATATGTATTTTTTTTATTTTTTTTTTAATAAACGCCTTGACATTTCCATTATGAAGACGAGTTGATTTATATATTTGAGAAATTGTGACTGCTGAGAATTTGTACTTATTAGATGACATATGAAGATGTGCAAGTGTGTAAATTCATGGATACAAATACATTTGTAAAATGCCTTGGCGAAATTTGTCAGTTCCCTCTGCTGCTCTTCCACTCGAGATTGCACAGCCGTCTTCACTTCCGTCACTTTAACAAGCGCTGGCATTCATTTGTGTTGGGAAAAATGAAAAATTGTCCTAATTTCGTACATTTCATTTCCTCCACGGCAGGGCTAAAAAGTAGCAAAAATGCTAGGCAAAAGACAACAACAGCAACAGTATATTCACGCACTGCCACTTTGTCCAGCACACACTCGCAGCAACAACTGATGAATATAAAGGCAAAAAGGCACTTCGCTATTCGACCGTCACTTTTATTGTACTCACCCAGTGTTGAATTTGAGAGTAACGGAACACTCTCAGAGAATAGATTATATGCGTTTTAACTGGACATTATTTAGAAAAATGACACTGAATTGAAGGAACAACCAAACTCTTGTCTTAGCAACTATAAATCGGGGTTTAATGCCTCTCTACTTATTTGCATATTATCTAACCAAAAATTCCTCTATTTGAAAGGTATTTGGCGGTTCCATAGGAAATATTCAAGCGAGAATTCTGTTATAATTCTTATACGATTTACCTCCATCTTTTGGTTTCTCCCTTTCAAATTATTCAAAACTGGCATTTTTTACTGAAATCCGATTATTACATTGCCCGTTGAAAGACCGTCCGTTGAGCGTTTGTGCTGGCTGTTACGTGATTGGCAACTAGTTCTCTATACTACATGGTAGTCTTTCACGAGTGTCTGAAGGGCAATAAAACAGCCTGTCAGTACTATGCAAATATTCGAGTGACTTTTATGTATGATGATAAAACATATGTTAAGGGCAAGGGCACGACATGCTCATGTCAACGACAAGAGAGGTTGCCGCCGAGTGGGGGGCTGTGGAGAAAGCGCCAAAGCGAAAAGAGTGGCAATGTTGTTCTGCATGAATCGAGGGACGAGGAGCTACTGGATCAGAAACACTTAAGTTGCGTCCATTTTATAAGATGGTTCTGTGAACTGTAGACATAGGATTTTTTCCACCATCTTCACCATCTTTTTAGGACTTGCATACTAAATTAGCAAAGTAATTTATTTATAATTGTGGAGTTTGAGATATGAATGTCGAATGTTTATATGCAAATGCATTGATCTTGGTTTCGGTCCTTCACGTGTAGTTGACTCATGGTATATTAAGTACTAACAGTGTGGCAGAAGGCCTGGAGCAAGTCAAGTCAAAAACTTATATTCTAAATATAAAACCACTACTAATATTTAATTCCTATATAAAGGAGCTTTTCTGTAAAACATTGAAATCAAAGGAAATCAGCAGTGGCGGATATTAGTTGAAATCACAGCCCAGTTGCTCAAAGATTGCCGACTTTTTTCCGTTTTTTTTTCATTTCATCGGGACAAAGCGCGCTATTCTAAAATTACTAGCATTCTCATGCAGATTTCGGCTTTCACAGCACTAAGTACACTGATGGCAAATGCGCACCATTGTAGCCATTGTTGTTGTTGTAGCTATTTTTTTGCTTTTACATCGCGTTGCTGTTAGTTGGCCACCTTCATTGCGGTTTAGCACACTTTCGGCTTTTCAGCTTTTGGTCGCATTCGCTCTGTGGTTTCGCCTTTGTTTTCATAGCTGTTCATTGTGCCGTTGCATGCAACATGTAGATTGTTAGTGCCTGCTGGCGTATGTGTTATCTGTCGCGCACCAAATTGTGATTGCGCTGCGTTGCACCTCAGTCGGCGTTACCAGTTGCAATTAGCCGAAACTAACCCACACACTCTTACGCCCACACTTTACCACCCTGTGCCTTCGCAAGTTTATATGCGGGAGCATGCGAGAAACTGTGCCACAGTAAACTGATTTTAGGGTTGGGGTATTAGCGGAGGAGTGCAGCGCACACATAACTTCGTCTGAAGTAACTCACATAGAGCGCATTTCTTATGCGCCACAACAGCTGTATCGCATCCAAAGCTCACTCTCTAAACGCTTTTATGCGCACCTGCAAAAAGCTTTGTAGACACACAGACGCGCTTAGATAAATGCGCTGGCATGCATGCAGATGTAGAGCCGCGCACGACATTTCGCCCATGAATCCTGCATTTGCATAGACACATTGTTTGCCCCTCATATGCGAGTGTGCATGTAAATGCGAGTGGTTGCGTGCTGGCTTCCAAGTGCATGCGCTTATTTACATTTAGCGAGTGCTTTTTAATGGCGCACATTTGCACTTTTCGCTGCCGTCGCGCTCGTATTTTTAAGCCGTCGCGACATTGTTATGTAGTCAATGACATACCGTCTGGCGATAAGTAGTCGTTTACTATTACAGTTACATACGAATGAAACGAACAATGCTCAAATGCGACATGGGAATGCTAATTGACTGGAATTCGACATTACACAAACAGTTTAAATAGGGGTTTGACTAAGCGTATGAGCAACATTTCATATCAGTTGAGATTCTAATTGGAAAATGTCTCAAAATATATTTCATACATCAAAGGACTTTGAGTTTATTATGAGTTCGCAGAAGCTACTCGTCTAGAGAGAGACAAATAAAATGGGAATACTTTTAATGAAATTTTTAACTTACAGTGAAACCGACACTAACATTTGAAATCCAACACCTTTTATCGTTGACAGTCAATGACAATGTCTCTGGTTTACAATCAGAAATCATTTCCAGGCTTAGGCAACTGAACCAAACTTTTAATCGAAAAATATTATGACTGTAGAATTCGTCTCGAGGAACGAAGCTTGACATACAGTATTGCTCTGTAAACTAAATTCTATTCAAAGCTGGTTAAAGAGTTAAATTTCCTGCTGCAAATGCTTAATGTAGCTGCAAAAGTTATTTTCAACTCTCTCATATTTGTTTGAACAACGATCATAACGAGCAGAGCATTTAATTATCCTTGTAGCTTGGGACTGTACTCTCTGGTGTGCTGTATTAACTGCCACCTTGTCACTGCGGAATAGTAGTTTGCAAAATGCAAAATCACTTTCACCTGCCAACGTATTAGCACTGCCCGACCACTCTTTGCCCGCTTCGAAAGACACACACCAACCCATCGACCTGTCAACATTCAGCGCACTAAAGTCTGCCGCAGCTGCGAAAAACTCATTTTAACTACTCTACAGCTTGACAAATGATGATGCCACCAAGACTGGCGGCTTGTTGTCCACTCGTTGCTGGCAAAAAATGAAATATGACTTTCCGTATCAACGTACTCGTATCTTGTCTCGGCATCAGCGTCATGAGGATGGTGCACGAACCAGCAACACCCATGCAATCGAAAAGCATACTTAGTCATACGTTTTTCTAAACACAACAAGAGAAAAGCAAAAACTACAATGATTGTTGGGAAGAAAGTAAGTATGACGCGATGATCTTGTTATGAAACTAAGCCAGATGCTTTGTATGCCACGAAGACAAAAGAAAGGCAGCACACAATTAATCACAGCCGAAGCACTCATGCATCCGGTGAAACCAGGTTGATGGAGATGACAGGAACTGCAGCGGGAGATGACGATAAGATGTCTGCTGAGTATACCGAACGGAGAGAACAAATAAGATTGGTTATTAGCTAGGTATGCCGTTATATAATACCAGCAATACAGTGCTGACAGCTGATTTGGTCATTGTCGATGGTTTAGGATTTAGTAAAAGCCGTTGAAGAGTCATTGAAATGATTGTTGGAGATAAGCTCCTAGGTAACCAATATCTTTTGAACCCTCTTGTCTTAAAGAACATATTTTCTGCAATAATTGGTGCAAAGTGCCACGTAAGGTTTGGAAATAATCAGTTAATTAGAGCATCTTTTATCAAACTAAAAAATATATTTATTTGAATGAATTTCAGCACACAAAACCCATTGTAATAATACAATAGCTAAATGGTTTTATAAATATTTAGTGTTTCCATCAATTTCGAATCGGTTTATTCTTTATTAGTCGCCATTCTCCATTATACTCGTTCCATTGTTCTCCATATTATTCAAAGCATGAAGTAAACACACATTTCCGTGTTTATTTTGCACACATGATTAAGCTTCTTACTGATAATTGAGTCGCAACAAGAGAACTAAGTGAATAAGCGTATTCCATGCAGGTTGCAGGTCAGACCTATTTGCAACCCTCGTACTTGGATGAGGTCGTGCGATAAGCAGACCAGCATGCAGTGTTGTTGAAATGGGCTTATTCACGACTCACTCTGCGCCTCTTTGGCAACGCGCACTCTTTGCACAGGTGTTGCAAGTTTAACAGAGTTTTCAGTGTTGGCGGGTCGTTTGGTGGCTTGCGCGGCTGGTCTGCCGACATCGTGCCTGGCAGCTCACCAACACGTTAGCCAATTTGAAGAAATTAATTAAAGCTGCTGACGCCAGACAAAGGCAAGTAAAGCGCCAAGAAAAAGTGAAGCGAAAAGTAATAAAACGAAAGTAAAAGCTTTGCGAATGGTCTGCACAAAGAAGTGCTGGCGATAGCAGAAAGAAACAAGTGAAGTGGAAGTAGTGCAGTGCCGAGCTTCGAAAAAAGGAATATTACTAGGTGAGTTGGCTGTTGTTATGTTCGCTTGTGAAACAGCTTGCTGCAACTAAATATTACTTGACCCGGATTTACAAGAAAAACGGGAGAAATATTAAAATAAAGGCAACTGCTCTTACAGAAACCTGCATTAAAAGCGATTGAAAGTTCTTTTTAATGTTTGCGTTGCGATCGTCGGCGTGAAATTCGTCTTATATTTTTCCAACAATCATGATTATGCGCTTTTTTTGCGCCTCCATCAGTGCCCCTATTACAAAAATACCAAGGACTTTGCTGCGAAGCTTAGTAACGGGTGATTTTTTTGAGGTTAGGATTTTCATGCATTAGTATTTGACAGATCACGTGGGATTTCAGACATGGTGTCAAAGAGAAAGATGCTCAGTATGCTTTGACATTTCATCATGAATAGACTTACTAACGAGCAACGCTTGCAAATCATTGAATTTTATTACCAAAATCAGTGTTCGGTTCGAAATGTGAAAATCCGCTTTTTTATCGACAAATTTTGTTCAGCGATGAGGCTCATTTCTGGTTGAATGGCTACGTAAATAAGCAAAATTGCCGCATTTGGGGTGAAGAGCAACCAGAAGCCGTTCAAGAACTGCCCATGCATCCCGAAAAATGCACTGTTTGGTGTGGTTTGTACGCTGGTGGAATCATTGGACCGTATTTTTTCAAAGATGCTGTTGGACGCAACGTTACGGTGAATGGCGATCGCTATCGTTCGATGCTAACAAACTTTTTGTTGCCAAAAATGGAAGAACTGAACTTGGTTGACATGTGGTTTCAACAAGATGGCGCTACATGCCACACAGCTCGCGATTCTATGGCCATTTTGAGGGAAAACTTCGGAGAACAATTCATCTCAAGAAATGGACCCGTAAGTTGGCCACCAAGATCATGCGATTTAACGCCTTTAGACTATTTTTTGTGGGGCTACGTCAAGTCTAAAGTCTACAGAAATAAGCCAGCAACTATTCCAGCTTTGGAAGACAACATTTCCGAAGAAATTCGGGCTATTCCGGCCGAAATGCTCGAAAAAGTTGCCCAAAATTGGACTTTCCGAATGGACCACCTAAGACGCAGCCGCGGTCAACATTTAAATGAAATTATCAAAAAGTAAATGTCATGAACCAATCTAACGTTTCAAATAAAGAACCGATGAGATTTTGCAAATTTTATGCGTTTTTTTTTTAAAAAAAGTTATCAAGCTCTTAAAAAAATCACCCTTTAGATGCGAGCAAATTTGCATCGCAAAACATGATGGTATGCCGAGCGCAGAGAGTTCCTTTGAATGTTTTTATGCATGAGCCAATACTCGTACAAACAAAATGTGCTCTAGAAGAGACGGGCCCCTTATGTACACCTGGAGTGGCTTGGGCGTTTTGACGTTGCACAAGTGTCTGTGATATTAAAGCGCAACATATTGACAAAAGTCCAATCCTTATGCAAAATTCAAACGCCTACATACATACGTACACCAAGAAATTACTTGACAGTGACTAAGACTGGCTAAAGCTTTGTTGTTGTTTGTATAACCACACTTTAATGGCTTCGTGTAGCAGTAGATAGTTCAGATGGGGGTATCATCGACAGCAGCAGTGGTTGACTGTGCTGGCATTTCATGTTGGTAAACAATGGGAATCCTTTATTGCTTATCGTCAACGATTTTGCCATTTCAGTGTTGACGTTCGTTGATTTGCATTTTCTCCTCCCGACACCCAATCTCCAAGGCAGTCTATGCCATTGCTCATTTCAGCGGACCGAGCGCGGATTACTCCAGTACAGGACACACAATGCAGAGGCCCTTACATAGCGCGAATACCTATGGAGACGCGAGGGCGGATAGTTTGACACAATGCCTTGGATACAACGAGTGCGCGCTCGTGCGTTACTCTTTGACTTTTCCGCTGAACGATTACTGCGAGTGCACACAATTGTATGTGAGTATATATACTAGCATTTAGCATTTCCTTTTCCACTTATTCCTTCATTCCATCTTAGTGAAGCGGCAGTTGACAAGCTCGGAAACTTGATGATATGCAAGGAGTTTACCGGCTCGTCATTCCGTATCACCAGCGATCCTTTAAGTACACTTGCCACACTTCCTTCATATATTCACATCTCCGTTGCCTGGCTTCCTTGTCTGTCTCCGCCGATTCGCTGGTTGACTCGTCAGGTAGGCAGCCTGTTGATTGTTATCGACACCGTTAACTGAATGCTATGGAGTGCTCGTGGAATGTCTGCTTTTGCTTTTCGCAAAATATACACTCGACAAGTTACTTTCGTTTGCTTAGTTGTCCTGCTCTTTCTTTGTTGTTGTTGTTATTGTTGTTATTGCTTAATATCATTCATTTATTCAACGATTTGTGGCAGCAGATATGCATAAATGTCACTTTTATGGTAATAAAACCCCGAGGAATTGAGTTGAGTGCGGAAAGGCGTGTCGGCCACCAAATTAAATTAAGACAAATTCTCGGAATTTCTTCTATTCAACGGTGTCTTCGCAACTCGGCAAATGTCTTCTGCATAGTTTTGCGTCTGAAATGTGATGCGAGTCAATTGGCGCAGAATATACGAGTATGTATGTATGTAAAGGTCGTCGGTTGGTTGGATGTCAGTATGATTAGGAGAAGATGAGCGTGAGAAAGCAAAAGAGGGAACCAGTTGCTGTGAACGATAAGAAGAAACTAGAGTGAGAAGGTAAACAACTCTTGAACACTTCTGCAATAAACGGAAATTTAGGAAATGCTGATCTCTTATAATAAAGTCCAGAGTTAGTAATGCATTGTTTAAAAATTGGACTTCTTTTTATTTGCATATTTTATTTGTTCTATTGTAATACTTGTAATTCAGCATTATGGAAATGGAAGCCAAGTGATGTACTCCATTATGTACTCGTTGTTCTTCCAAACAAATATATCTTTCCAAATAATACTCTGCCTGCTGCCAAATGTAGCTATTTTTATTTATTTAGAAATATGCGCACACAAGTCAGCCAGAACCGGAGTTGGTCTGAGTGTTGGCCAAATACTCGCTGAGTTGTCCAACCGTGTTTCCACACTCGCACTAGCAGTAATGTTCGCCTCTTTATGACAGGATGTGTGTCGATGAGACTGTTCGATGCACGGCTACTCCAAGTTCTGTTTGCCCTTTGCATTTTCTATTGTATTCCATTTGCCGTGCCGTTATACTTGTGGTTCGCCAGCCAAGTTGAGCGCCGTTGGCCAACGTTGAATTATTTATATCATTGTCTGGTGTAGTTATGCTTGAATGGTCAAATGATTAAGTGAATGCGATTGTGAGGAGTACAATAAAAATGCTCGGTTAAAAAGCAGCTAGCGTTTGCGTGTACGGTAAGTTCCCGAAACTGGAACGTTTTCGAATTCACCTCGAAAATGTGAGCTTATATAGAGAGGGGCGAAAGGTTCATCCATGCGTGTGGCATCTTCATTTGGCTCGCGGCCAATTAAAGTCTATTGCGTGGCGCTTAAATTACTCTTCAACTTAGCTAATATTTGTGCATATGCCAGACAGGCTGCTCCAATTTGTACTAATTCCTAGTACGAGTATATGCCGTCGAGTAGAGCCCCACATAAAACCTACATTTTCGCTGTCATTCGAAGTCCGATAAAAAGGGCGCCACATTGCACATTGGTCGCACGCCAGTTTTATTTGGTTCATTTGTATTTGTATATTTACTCTCATTGTTATTTGTTTTGGCGTAACTCGGCTACTGCGACCTGCGACCTTCATGCTGCGCGCATGATTTCGTGCTTACACTTAAGCATTGGGCTTCGTTCACCGGTGGAGCAAATATGAACTCTGGATATGATATTTGCATTTTCGGTAAACAAACGCATATCAGTCATGCAACTGCAGCGTCGTCTGAGTGAATTTGATTTCTGGTGAACCGAACACGTCAATGAGGACATAACAATCATGCGCTATGTTAAATACATATAGGAGCTCTTACATGCACTTTAATTAAAAATTTCAACTCGCGGCGCTTGGTTGTTTTCTTCATGAGGAGGAAATCGAAGGAATATGCTTCTCTATTAATTAAAGTTTTCTCTGGCGGCGTATCTTTAAAACACAAAAACAGATGGGTTGAAAGTCAAAGCGTAAATACCGTTTTTTTTGCTTATATGAAGGACTCCGTGTGTTCCACTGTCTCAAGTAAAAAACTGGCTTTGACTTCCATGAAAAATATGATTCGGGTGACGCTGCTGCCATGAGCATCGAAGCGCATTAACACTTACAGCTCTCTTTTTAGATTTCGACTTTGGTCGTCTCTTTATTTGGTTGATTAAATTTATTTGGCAGTTATTACGTGAGACACTGCGCAATTAAAGGATTATTTTTTAAACGTATTATAGATTTCTGGAATGTAGCTTTTTATCCCTCACAGTAGATAAAATGTGAAAAATTTTACAGCTACAACAAATGCTTTTTCAGTGGTATTTACGTAAAAAAATTCCGGGTGACTGTTTTTACTTCTCAATCGCTTTTTAGACGACAAAGTGATTTTTAATTTTGCAACAACTGGTCTGTGCACATTGGCATGTGTATTGAAGCCAACGTGGAGTTTTTGTGCATTTGGTTATTGATTGAATTGCCACATAAAAGCGGCCACAACAAACACTAGCCGCATAAAGAGAGGAGCTGCATATGGCCCAAAAGGCAAGTAAAAAACGTGCAACCAAAAGGTTTTTGCAACACCAACAAAAACTAGTACAAAGCTCAAGCTGTATGGCACGCATTTACATATATACATTACACATATATGTATATGTATGTATGTATGTATATATATGTGTGAATGAATAGACATATTGCAGTGCTGGCCATCTCCAATACATATGCATATATGTAAGTTTGTGTGATCGATTTGGGTTAATGCTGTCGTGCTGCGAGAAGTGAAGTGTCAAGTCTGCCGTCTAAGCCGCTCAACTCAACTGGATTTCAAAAACACAAAGCACCAACAAAAACGAAAACGAAAACTGTAAAAGTTGTGGACCTGCATTGCTGCACACGAAAGTGAAATTACTCTGTAGAAGCAGGCCACCAGTACACCACCCACCGCCAGTTGCTGCTGCATGTTGCATGCCACAACCTAATTCGCATCGCATTGCAGCACCATGAGCTGCCCATTTCGTTTTCCCTATCCTCGTATTTTCTTCTGTACAGTTTATGCTTCAGCTGTGTGCACGTGTATGGGAACTAGCTGCTTAGCCCTAGTTGAGGTGTGTTTTTGCCGCATTTCCATTCAGCTGGCGTAGCTTGTTGGACAGTCAGCCTGACATTTTAATTACTGGGCACACATCAGCACTGTCTTCTGCCCCCAGCAAATTATGTGACAAAAACGCAGGGGTTTACCGAAAAGTAGATCGTGCCCGGTGTGTGCTTCGTCGCACACTTGCGGCTTTGTCGGAGTTTCACGTTGCTTACTTGCTTTCTACAAAAATTCCTCGTCTCAAGCACATATTATAGATATGTTTATGTTTGTGTGTGTGTGTGGGCATGGTGTTTGGGCACTCATGGCAAAACAATCACATAATACTTTGGCCAACTGGCAACAGCTTGCTCGGTACGTGCCGCATAACTGTATGCGTTACAGCTTTGTTCACAACCCAATCCTCTCTGAAAAGATAGTTGTTTTGTGGTAATGCGGTTGTGCTTAGTGGAATTACTGGCAGCTCCACAAATGAAATACAATAATAAGACATTTGTTCCGTTGCGGTTGTCTGTGGTTGCCAATGAGGGGAGTAATAAACTCGTGCTTGATCTCAAATTAAACAGCCGGTGGTCCTAGTTAGAGAGCCTTAAGTAGTTATCAGATTTAAAGCGCTTTGCGTCATTCAAGTACCTAATTGTCCTGCGTTACAATGCAGTTGTGCATTGAGATAGCGGTACTTTAAAGCGTATTACAAGTGTTCGTACTTCTAAAGTGTTCACTGCTGCTGCTCGTGGATAGATGCTACTTGAAATATCATGAACGGGGATTGGTTTAATTAACGGCTTTTATTTTCATTTAATATTTGGTTACAAGTGTAGCAATTTCGGTGATTCCACTAACAATAACAACAACATTATTAGCCTTCAATACCCAATTTCTAAGCAAATATTTATTTTTGGAATTATGCGCTGTTAAGGAATGTCCCACGTCGGAAATTTCCAATCGCTTTGTTAAGTATAAGAATGCCTTATTCAGTCACGATCAAGAAAGGTGAGAATGAAGACAGCTATTAGTCAATGAAGATGCCGCCCACTCGTGAAATAACGAAATTTAATTATAAGAAAACAATAAATGCAAAATTAGGAAAACTACGCTTCGAGCTAAGGGCAAGTAATGAATGGTTGATGCCTTAGACATTCCACTTTATTTGTGGCAGGCCGTCGCGGCTATCAACGAAGGTGTGCGAGTGTGACACTCAATTTCAAATTTTATATAGCTGAATTCAAAGAGAGTCGGCATTTGTAGCGGTTATTTAGCCTCAACGAACACGCGTACACTGACCCACTGACTTACTAACTGAATTTACAGTTAACCGTGTGAACCGAAACACTAGCGGTACTAGCGGTGTGACAGCATGAGTGAGGTGTACAGAGAGTATCCAGCTCAATTCGATTGCGTGGCACACTTTCGGGCGTGCAACATAAGTTTTGTGTAAAGAGCGCGTACATTTTTATCGAGAGCAGATAGAGAGCGAGCGAAATGTGAAGAGCTCTCTCAATAAATTTTATGAGTTCACTCTTTCGGAATGTGAGCGCGGTGCTCGCTGTGGAGTTGCTTTGAGCGAAAGAACAACCACTTGCGTTCGAGTTGCAGACACATTGTTGCCGAAACATGTTGCAAATCACTATTTAGAGCGTAATCGTGCAATCGAAGATGCAACCTCACATTTCAAAGGCAATATTTGCAAATTAAAAAAAAATAAACTGTTATATATGATACAGAAAAACAACAAATTTATAGTTTCTGATGGTATAATCTTCATCAGCACAATTCTATTTAAATATTTCTTGTAAAATATAATAGATATAATGCAAGCGGAAAATGGTAGAAATCTGAAAACTTAAAAGTAATATTCGCGCAAAAGCAATTTAAATATTAAATCCAAGGACCATATAAAATAGTGCTCAAGTGTGTCCCCATCCGTGCTCTATACATATGTATATTGTTGGTTGGCAATTCAATACTCTCTTGCCATTAAAATTCAAAATATAGTAATATGATTCGCTTCGCTTTTATCCCGTTGCATTTAAATTTCCATTTCTATCAGCTGTGCACTTGGCTGGTACAAATGAAACTACGGTTAGAGATTGTCTCTAGTGGTATGTGCATACAAATGTACACGCATGTGCTCTTATTGAAAATATCAAATTTATACCGACATTTTTGTCTGTCATCATAAAACGGAACGAGTAAAGCGAAATTTCAAAGAATATCCACAATGTGAGCTCACTTCAAATTCAGCACGTAATGGTGCGTCTTTATATTTCTTCCATGCGAAGACAGTGAAGCACCGATTCAGACGGACGCCTCAACCCACTTGAATTCCCCTGGTTGCATCAATATAGTATCAAAGAAATTTTGCTGTATTTTGAAGGTTTTATTGCAAAAGAAGAAAAATAAAGTCTGCAGTCTCCAGCACATCCATACTCACATAGGAACCACACACACATGCACACAACCCACTTTGGGATCGCTCTGCTTTTGATTTTATGGCTGCTGCTGTTGTTGTACGTTTTGGCGTACATGCGAACAATTTTTATTATCTCCTCGCGTATTAATATAAGCCAGGCCAATTCAAAAAGCGAATACAAAAGCATCGAAGCTTCGCTATTCGCATTAGACACGGCATAAACGAACTCACACACACGCGTACGCACATAAGCGCTTGGGAGTTAGGTGTGGATAATTTTGTATTATGCGTGCAAGCATTCGCAAGTAATCACCAGGGAATACTTAGAGATCAAAAGTGAAAAATCGTGGAAAAATCCGGTGAAAATCTGAAAGTTGTCAAAAATTTACAAAATTGAGAATAAACGTTTAACGGCTTCATAATAGCGATTTATTAAATTCGGCAACATGCTGAGTGACTGTCGCTTTATGCTCGAGCGAGCTGACGCGCGTGTGCATGTGTGAACAGACGCGTGTGGCTTAGATGTGCCAAAGGCCAAATTTTCCACTTGGCGAATATGAAAGTTTCATTATGCACCACGCGTGTGACCGCAAGTTGAATGACGTTAAAGGAAAATAATTCATAATCTGTCTTGCGCCTGTTCTAAGTGCTGTGGAAATCTCCAAAACAAAATTAAAACTTGAAATATGATTAATTCTTAAAAATCTGGGCAGGAATGACTACTAGAATGACCAACTAGACATAAGTAAAGTTCTGAATATGTTCAGTGAATCTGCCATCAATCATGAAAACTGCATTATTCAAAATGTACTATTTACTAAAATCATAATTTCTCATATGCAGTATCCTCAAATAATAGCTTCTACTGCTTCCACTCGCATTACTTCAAAGAATTGTGAAATTAACTTTATAGATAAACATTTTTGAAACAAATTCAGTTCAGTCTATCGAAGAATATTCGAGGATTATTGTATGTACTAGAGAAATCTTCAAATTTATTCCTCAGAGAAGAAAATAACAAATCTATAAAAGTATTTCTATTCGATTTAATGTGTATAATATTATTGTTTTATTGTTTGTTTGTAGTCGAGAAATGCCATGCCACTTAATGCCAAACTCAAACTAATAAATCAATTATTGATATGCCTACGAAAGATATTTACTGCCTTCTTACAATTTATCAATATTAATAGTTTGTGTGTGGAATGTGCGAACAGACACCTACCCAATAGGAAAGTCAATGCACAATAAAAATGCGATTAGCAACGAAAGGGAAAAAGCGAAAGAAATTTGAATGCTACGTATAATGAAATAAATTTAAAAAATATGAACTTATGAAACGGAATTGAATGCTCGATACATAGTTGTGAACGAAAGATATAACCTTTAATTTAAACTATAGAATTTATATACGCTTCCCTATCTACAACGTTCGTTTAGTGAAAAGTTCAGATTTTTAGTAGACAATTCTAATTCAGTTCACTGGTAAGCTGCTAAGCCATCGTCCAACAGATGCCGGTGCCCAGCGGATCAAAGCATTCGCACCGTGAGGGAATACCTCCATTTGGCACAGCAGTAATTCAGTCATTGAACAAACCGCTGCCAAATTTGCGGTTAACCTAAGTGTGAAAGAAAATCTGTAGCGTAAACCCAAACAGCGATTGTCGGCGGTGGGCAGACGGCGCTCCGGCACGCCTCTGCCAGAGTAAATAAACGCAGCTGTTACTACTATTATGTCTAATATTGCTACTGTACACACAACACGCGTCGATATGAGGCCAGCTGTTGATAAGGCCTGCGTGTGTTTTGTGGATTTACGGAGACGGCGCCAGTGGTGGCGAGCTTGACCGATTGGTGAGCGAGTGGAAGGAGCCACCGACACGCACACACACTCTTTCGCACCTATATATCTGACAGCATTAACCTTTTCAGACACACTCGTTTGCACGCAAGCGCCTGTGTGTGTGTGTGCCCTAATGTGGTAGTGAGTAATGTCCGTAAATCTGATTATTTATTGATAAGCGCGCGCCAGCAAAATAGACGAAGAAATATAGAGGGATCATAGCATTTAAAAAAGCAAAATGGAAAAAGCCGCCGTGTGAAGGAATTCACGAGGGCGATGGGAGAAGTATTAGCAGTAAATATGTGTCTATAAGCATGCGGAAGTGTGAAATAGGGCACTGGGACTCACACCCAAATGGCTTCTTGTTATTGCGACTGACTGAAAGGTCGACGTGGATGATACATGCGGTTTTCTATCGACTATGCTTTTGTGGCTGGGTGTGGGCAGGATTTATAAAAATGATGGTGGGATTGTCAATGGAATTATGTATCCACAAACATATGTGTACCCACATATAATATTTAAAAATACAAAAGTAATGTTGTTTTTCCCCCTTTGTTATCGAATTATCTTTCTTTATGATGTTTCTCTTTATTTCGCAGCGCGTAATCTTCTCGTCTTACGAACTCTGTTTGTGTGTGTTTCTTTTTATTTTTTATACACTCTTTTATATTGTTTTTGTTTTCAAGATCAAGATTTATTCTCATTATTACACCTGAGTGATTGCTTTGTGATTTCATCATGCTTCAGGGCCATCGGCGCTCTTGTCATAAATAAAAATTTAAGAATGAAAATTAAAAATAGTTTAACAGAGGGAAGAGATCAATTGGCGAAAGACATTTAATTTGTAAATAAAAAAACTAAGAAAGAGTAGCTGTGCTGGGCTATAATGGTCTCTATTATATTTTAATTCTTTAGTTCCTTATATGTATGTTTATATAGGAAATTTGCAGTGTAGTGTAATCTCAATGGCGGTCATTATTAAACAATGAATACCATCTTTGATTACTAACCTCGCCAAGGCCCAGCTTGAGCAAATAAAAATATGGGTCACACAATTCTAGGGTGGCGAGGTAATAAGTCGTCCGCCGAAAAGTGAAATGTTGCTGGAGACGGGATTCTTCTTTAAACAGGATTGCGGTAGGAACCGATCCTACAGGTAGATTTTCTTAGATATATTTCTGCATATGGACAAAACGGTTTGGAAAGTGAATTTTTCGAAAATGTGTACTAAGTGCAGGACTTAGTACACTTTGAATTGATATAGAAAGATAATTTCTTTAGACTAGTCGCGGAGCTTCTCATGAGGCTGTCTTCGCTGTGTTCATCAAGAAAGCACAAGGTGAGGATTTAGAGACGAACTTGATAGTAGTTCAATGCGCATGAAGTCCAAACTCAATCTTTAAATAATTGCCTACTTTCATTGAATATTCCATTAAACACGAAGCTGAGCCATCGATTGCCAAATTAGTTCATTGAATTACAAAAAAGCCAAATCACTTTGCACATCTTAAAATATCAAAAAGCTTTTAATGAACCCTTCAGATCCAAGTGCACAGAATGTTCGCTAATCTCTCCCATTTCAATGTAAATCACGTAAAAATTGACTTTAATTCTCTTTCTCAACAAATTTGCATTTGGGGCAACCTTTTTTCTTTGCTTTGCTGTCATTCTTCGTCGGGCAGCACCTCTTGATATGGGTATTTGTACATATCCTTTCCCAAAATAAATCTTTTGTAAACCCTCAACTGCGCCGTTTCTAGACCAGCGCAATTTCTTTGTTACAACCCTGGTGAGGAGTAGACGGCACCGAAGAAAAAATGGCCCGATGCTAATCTTGATGGTGTGAAAATGTTGTCCAATGCTTGCCTCTTCCACTACACAACACTCAACAGCGGTCCGCAATTTGTAGTTGCTCGCCATGTGGTCATTGTTGTTAATTCTGGGCGAGAGTGTTCGTGCGCTTGTTTGTTCGGTGTTTGCCTGCCGTTTCGCTTAGCTGATAAATGATGCGTGTAATTGCACTACTAGACTGCACATGCGGCGGATTAAGAGGGGCATGAGTGGAGTAATTGAATGTAATTTGAAATTTTGTAACTGCGTGTAAGAAATCAATGCCCACAGCAGAGCTCTCGCCGCGGCACAGAGGAAGTAAGTGAATGAAGTGTGAATGAGCGAAAGCTTATTGCGGCTTACTGAAAGCACAGAGGAAAAACGAATGCACCTTTTTATGTGCAACCGCAGATGCAGCCTTAAATTTTACTTTCAGTTTCGAGTTTAAAGTGATCCCATTGTGCAAAGCCTGCTATCGAGGTAGCGAAGCGCCTTTTATTCGTGTACTTGTGTACTTCTGCGCCAATTGGGCACACCTTGGGTAACCACTTAGCGTTACCTGTGATAAATGAGCACGCTACCAAAGCACTTATCCGCGTTGCCCTTCAATGCATTGCCCACGAATTCATTGCTACTCAATCGGTTGGCGGAAGAGCCCCACTCTGGCCGATAGTTCTTCAACCTTTTCGTTCGTTTTCAACGTTCAATTCCATTTCGCAGTTGCCTTTATGTGCACTTTCACCATTCACACATAATATATACTCGCCTATATAAATGATTTATATATAAATGTTTGATAAAGTGTACACACATATTGGCTCATATATTTATATATATATTATATAATATGTATATGTATTCAACTTGTCTGCGTTGCTGACTCGTGCGAATTTCACTTCAAACGTGATTTATGACTTCAACCATTTCCGGTATTTTCCCTAGACTTCTGAATCATTCAGCACGCTTCTGAAGTTGGCTTTTATTTCGCTTTCGACAGTCGTCTGACAGCAAATTCCACAGCGAGTGGGGCGCGCACCGTTCGCAGGGTAGTTTGACTGGGGAGCGTGATATTTTGATTACGTGCCGATGGACGGCGGGGCAGTAAATTAACAGCGGCAATTGCTTTCTATATTTTCGATTGAGAGTTTTTGTCTGTTAAAAGTGTGTGCGTGCCTTGTTCTTGTTCTCGTTTTGTACAAACGACTAACTGGATATTAAGCATTAAAGAAATGAATATTTTCCAGCTTTAACTTTAATTAAAGCAGTAGTATTTGTACATGGTACCTATACAAACAGATACGAGTAAATCCACGAGCAAAATGATTGCGCATAAAAAAGTAAATGGACAAAGTTAGCAAAATATTAACGAATTTATTGATTGATTGATTGATTTTTGTGTTGAATGATTTAAATATTTAAACTTTTCCGAAGTATTCTCATCAGATGCTATTTGTATTGCCAACTTAATAAAAAAGGTTAGAAATGGACGCAGGGTGGATGGATGGATGGTCCGTGAGGGACATATATAATTTCAGTAAACAGTCAACAGTTCGACAGTACTGAGGGAAGGAAAGAATAGTTCTTCGTATACTTACTGTGGAAGACTTGCCTGGTAATTCCTAATAAAATCTCTTTAAAAATGGTGCTGCCATTTGGCTAATATTGGTTGGTATAATACAAGAGACAGGGTTTTGAAAATATCGCAAGCTATATATTATATAATTTGAATTTTCATTTGCGCTCGGATATCATTGTTTTCACTCGCAGAGTTTTGTGACAGTGATTCCAATTAGTAAATACTTAGCCGAGTGAATGTTTTCCCCTTTCATCGCTAACAAATGAAAATCTCCATTTTAATCAAATTTTAATCATATCGATGCTCCAGCAAACACATTCTCCCCTATTTGCTCTTGTCACTGTTGTTGCAAAAAACATTCGTCTGGCATATTTTTTAAATTTCAATTAATTTCCAAGCCAAACGCATTGAGTTGTAATTGAATAGAACTTTGATAAAGGTAAATATGGCAGTGAGGCTCACAAAAATAAAGAGGAGCGAAGGTAGAAAGCTCTTAGCACGGCAGCTGAGTTTGCCAGTGAAATTCGCAGCACGCCGCTTAATTGAAAATAAATCACAACAAATGTAAGCAGAACAGTCGAAGAGCTGCGCTATACTTATTAGGAACACGCATTGAAATCGGTTGCTATGGAGAGTGAACAGATAATTCAATTAATTAATTAATGCTTATGATTTAAAAAATCTATCAAAAATATGTGCTCAGTTGATAATAAGAGTTTAGCACTGTTCGAGAAAAAGCCGAGAGAAAGTTCGTATAATAAAACTTGAGCGTGATGTATATGTAAATAAATCAGAGAGGTTATTTTTTACTATTGCATATTTTCGCTATTCTGTGCTTAAAATAAAATATTCATGACTGTATGTGTATTGTATCCTTTAATTACATTCTTTCTCTCGTGTCAACGCATTTTAAACCGCGAGCTGGCTTGGGGGAAATGCTTAATGACTGCTTGCTCAGTGCGCGCTGTTTATGCATGAACGTAAGTGCCAAGCAGTGGCTATATGTACATACATACGAGTGTGTAAGAATCAGATGGTTATGCCGAACCGACTGAGGAATGGCATTCGATGAAAGGTAAGGGGGTGAAAGGGGTGGAAAGCAGTGCTGCTCATTTTGTATTGGCAATATAATTACACTGACGCTAATAACCGCATTAATTACCTTATTTGCGCCCCCACTCCGTCCGACCTGCTTTTGCATTGGACGCCGATGTCTGCAGTATCCCCCGTTGCTTCACACCACAGTTAATGTTCATTTAATCGCTTATAAATGTTTAATAAAGCAGCTAGTTTATCATACGCCCTGTCGGACTCGGTTAACTTTGGTCGTTCCGGGTATTTAATGCTCGTTCGTGTATTCGTCGCTTGAGTTGATGTTCGAGCGCTGTTCGTGCAAGCCTTCCATTCGGGAGGTGAATGTGCGAATTTGAATGTGTTTGTGCATGGTATATAACTGTGAGCGTGTATGCACACTTAACTCAAGATGCTGTTGTGATTAGTAACTGTCCAATTGCGTGATTGTGGTACGTTCGGTCAATATTGTAAATAATCCATCTCAACGGTAATTAGGAATTCGCGATGTGTCACGTAACAATGTTGCTCAATTTCAAAGTAGAATACCTTTGATGCTTTACTTGTCTAAGCTGCTTTTGTGAGCTCCTTTAATTATCTATGGAATCTCTATTTCAGCTACTTCAGTCCAATTTGCGTTGTAACTTTTGAATATGGGTCGGATGTGGTAAACTATCAAACTGCAAGGTGAATTTCTCGAATTTAGTTTGAATTCAATTATTTCTGGCCAGAATTTCAATAACAAATTATTTATTAATAATTAATTAATTAAGGGGTTATATACAGTTAGACGGCCGAAAAAAAGTGAATTTTCCAGAATTTTTTCTGAGAAAACTTTTTAATTTATTGATCCAAAAATGTATACACATATTATGGTATCTTTTAACTGAATTTTAAGACTTAGTACTAGTAAAAATATTTATTTGAAAAAGAGCTACAGCTGATCTCCAGGAGCTCCTCTCAAAAAAGACGTTTTGCGGTGACTAACCACTATATCTCGGAACTGGATCATTTGAAATTAAAAAACCAAACAGATTTCTTTAAAATAATGTTAAATCTAGTAATTAATCGAAGGATAAGCAAAATAAAATTTTTTGACAAAATGGCGGTTTCTCAAAAAAAAAACAAAATCGATTCTTCACCGAAATTTCGGCCTTAAATTGTTTATTAAAAAAAAAAAATATTTATCGGAGAAAAAAAATCTTCGATTAATTACTAAAAAATATATTTAAGAAGGTCGTGTTAAAATTTGAAACTAATCGGTCTAGCCGTTTTCGAGTAATGTTGGTCACCGACTTTGAAAACACCATTTTGAGAAAAACGCGCTGCCGCTCGGACCTTGTACTTCCAAGCACTCTGAAACGCCTTTCCAAATTTGCTTGTAACTTTGAAAATATTCACCGGAACGATATGAAATTTTCTGTGTGTATTCTTAAATATATGTACACTAGCTGACTCCGCAGTCGTTGCACTGCGTGAAATTATTTGTTTTGAAAACAAAGTTGAATTTGTATAGTGTTGGAAAACATTTATTCGCGATTTTTCTAATTTTTTTTTCAATGTAACGCAGTTTAATAAACAACATTTTTTGTTTTCTGTTCCGGTGCGTAAATGTACAGATGATGATTTTTCAACTCGTGAATGAAATTTATGCCACACACCTCCAGCGACTGTCTTTGAGACCTGTTGATTGTCATCCCAAATGCAAGTCTCATTGGAAACTAATACGTTTGAACTGAAATGGCAAATCGTTGGAACTCAAAGACATTCGTGGAATCAAGCATTCTGCCCCCTTGCTTCCCTCCCTCCCTTTAAAAAATTCTTGCAACTATTACATTATTCGATAGCTGCTTGAATATTGCGAAGCATAATAAATGACAAAGCATTATAATGACAAAGAATTTAGAAATTTCACTGGATAATTCACAGCTTCGTCTTCATTTTCAACATGATCGATCGATCTGTATGAACACAAATATCCCGGAAGTTGACTTTAAGTCGTATAGGTTAAGTCATCGACATCGGTATTTTTGGCATTTAAAAATCCGCGTGCACTCAACCAATCGTAATTACGATAAATTTGGCTAATGTTCGGATTGATATCAAACCATTAGAAGTATTAACCGGAATTTGCCCAGTTCTTTGCAGATCTTCGGCGGTGCTATCCTGTTGCAGGAACACACGCACATTCATGGTCAATCATATTGTTTTCGCGTGCCGCCACAAGTACGATGACTTGAGACATGCGTTCAATTCCTCCGCCGCTGTTGATTTCGAAATAACAGAATGTGTTTATCAATAACAGTATCATTACGCCACCAAAGCGATGATTATTATTCCACAGATCTTTCATTGTTCTGTCAAGTGCTTCTAGAAAATTGCGCTCATGTCATATATGTTTCATAGATTTGCATGTTTAACTGAAGCTACAATGTCGTATGTACCGTTCTTCCAACTTCAAGTAGCGTTGCTGCAATTCCAGTAGATGCGAGAGCCAACGTAATGCCATTTTGAGATCGAATTATTGCCAAAATCCCGTTTTTTACACATTTACCACTGTTTCTTCGCTCCTATTGGTCGTGATGGTATAGAGCCTATAGCCTTCCTCGATAAATGGACTATCCAACACAAAAAGAATTATTCAATTCGAACCAGTAGTTTCGGAGATTAGCGCGTTCAAACAAACAAACAAAAAAACTCTTCAGCTTTATAATATTAGTATAGATTAAGAAAATGAAATAAAAAAAATCGATTTTTTGAAAATTCTAACTGCATATAACCCCTTAATGGGAAGCGGTCCATTGATTTCCGCGATATTTTCAGCTATTATGAATGGACTTTATCTTGTCGAGTTTTCCGAGTGAACAACTTTTGTTGAATCTGACTCATACAGCATGCACAGATTGTTTATTATTTAACTTTTTTTTAATTCTGGTATTTCTTTAAGTATCAAACAAAACAAGAAACATAGCTTAGGCAGTTTGGGTGGTTGATGGAGTGGTAAATGTCAAGCTTTTTTCACATTTAATTTAAATGCCTCACAAGCGACATTTGTAAACTATGTCAGCGGGTGTCGTCATGAAAATCAAAGCTTGAGTAGGCTTCTTAAGCGCCAGTATATGCACACCGGCTTAAAGTGATGACACATCTCTTTCAAGGCCATGCATGTGGAGTGAACGTTTTATCCGCGTCCATAAGTGGGACGCTACCTTCATCCACATCACCCGCAAAATAATGTCAGGCGTTGCAATTCATATAATCCCAACCAGTTCCCCCCACAACCACCTACAAGGGTGTGTATGCACATGACTATGTGAAGCGTCTAAAGTTCTACGTAATAAGTTGTCGCCTACAACGGCAATGACAATGACGTTGCGCTTCAAGTCAAAGTACCCGCTTTGGGACTACCGTTCCTTTTGGATGGTGAGAGTGTTTGTTCGGTGAACATAAGCATATACATATATGTGCATTGAGCGTTGTTCTGATGTTTCATTGACTGACTTCTTGCTCACGCGCACACAGCCACACGGACATACATATATGAAGGCAGTAGCTTTGAGGTATTCGTGTTGATATTTACCCTTTAGATTTTACAAAAACCAACAGACGAAGACGATTTGTTGGTGTGAGCATTTCGGGTCAGTCGAATTTGTCCTCCCTGCTAGACTGAATGTGAACCCACAGGTGTGTGTGTGTAGGCCCGATATGTGGACGTTTGCGTCATTGTATGCACACATGCTCCCCCATTCTCTTGCTCATGTGTATTGTAGTTTGCTTGTTTGCTCGTTTGCTCGACCGCTTACGTTTGTCTTGGCGGTATTATGTACATACTTGTGTATGTATGTAAATGGCACATCAGTCTGTAAGTATGCTGTACATGTGTTTTGAATGTGTCCCTGCGGTGGCATAATATCATCATTTATTGATTAAATTTATGTGACAAGCGAAACTATCTTATTATGTACATTTTGGGCTAACGACACGTCACATTCCCCAAACCAGTATTTCTCACCGAAGTCGCTATTTGAAGAGCGCTTCAACTCCGTCTCATTTCTCCTAAGTACATTGTTCTACTATCCTTGAGCATTCACGCTTGCTATTGTTCGAGTTTGTTGGTGGCACTAAATGAGACAATCAAGATATCAAACAAACATGGAATGCCTTTGATCATACATACACATATTTATAGGTCAGTAGATGTGGAATACTTTGGAAAGCTAACGAAAACAGCAAAGTTAGATTAGAGGCCCTAAATGCTAAATGAGAGTTGAAAATACTTGTGATACTTAAGTACCACAGAACGTTCTTAAAGACTATTTTTTAATAATTCAGTATGACACAACATATACACTGGTCTGCTTGCTTTATATTATTATGTAAATAATACGATATACACGTGCCGGTTATGATTTTATAACCACTGCAATTATATCAACATTATTTTATTCAGTATTACCTACTGTAACCAATACGATTCATTACGATTACTAATAGGTTTATCATTACAATTTCAATTACAATTGCTACTACAACTGTAATAACCATTTATTATCATTACCATTACAATTACCATTACGATTTCTTCTAGCTTTACCATTATCACCACCATTACAACGGACACTTGTACAACTCACCCTAATGTATTTTCGATAATTACTTCTCGCCATGCAAATTTCATTTTATAAGTATCATTGGCGCTACCAATGGCATCCATTTGAAAATAAATGAAATTTACTCAGATCTTCGCTTCATTAAAAAACAGTCCGAACCTAGGAAGTCGTAGGAACGCTAACGAGCGTGCCTGCATTTTGAGTGAACATTTCTGACGCTCCTGCAATAAACTCATCAATGGTGGAAGTGTGAGAATTCGTTACTTTCGGTTGTGAAAACTGCAACTGCAAAGCACCGACTTCTTGCACTTACATATACACACCTACATGAGCGTTTTATTGCTTGTAGGAATGCCAAAAACGCCAGCACTCAGTCTCGAAAGTGTGTGCGACTTCATAAAGAAACAATTTATTTCATTTAATGGTGTGCTAAGGCACCCAACGGCACTGAGTTGTACACTTTTACGGCATTTCCGAAGTGAGTCAGCTGAGGTTGCGGTAATCATGATGCGATGCCCTTAAACCATTTGCAAAAGCGCTTAAGAAACTATAAGTTTACTCTGAGGGTCCCAAGGAAATGTGACAACTTCAGCGTGCCAAAAGGACGAAAAGTAGCGAGTAATAAAAGCAGAGCTTAAGGCGACCACGCGGGCGACAAAGTCGTACTCAACGACAGAAGTCGATAATTATTGAGCTGGTGCTGAAGGCGTTCGTCTGCTTATTCGCTACACAGCTGCAAAGCGTGCACAAACGCACACACACATAAACACATGCATACTCGTGAAGGCGGAGGCGAGAATGTGTGTCGGTTTTAATACGTGAGTTATATGCTAGCTTTAGTATTATGGGGTAATAAAATTCAAGTTGACGCCAGCTCGTAATATATGGCCATAAGGACATTTTTATTGAGCGGTTCTAGCTTTACTCCTTTTTTGACATTCATTTTCTTCTTCATCATTTTTAGCTAACTGAGATTATGGCTTTTGGTGAATTTTCTTATGGTCGTCAGAAGGTCTGTCTCCAATAAGTATATGCATTTGTAGATGTGGTTTGGGTAAAGGGTATTAGGGTAAGGGTAAAGATAGTATTTGTGTTAAAATAAATGATAACAATAGAGGAAATCAAAATTATTGTAATGTGGATACAAAATGAGAACAACAGTTTACCTAATACAAGTGACAAAATACCAAAATACTAATGTATTTGAAAGAGAAATAAGTAATTGTATGGGTACGATTGTATCTCCAGCCGCTTTGAACTAAAAAGTAACTTTTTCCATTGAAAGAAAGAAAGAACACAAATATTATTGTGCTTCAAGTGGCCCAATGATGGGCGCCATAAAAAATGATGAGCCGTAATGGCATTAGTAAACAAAGCGCAGAGAATAGAAAAGCTTCAAAAATGAATGGTCAACTGAAGGAGTGAAGGAGGAATGTTTAAAAGGTAATTGAGAAGTTGTTGCATTCTGAAGAAAGCAAAAAATAAAAAGACAAAATCAGAGCCCGTTGCTGGCAAATCATGGTCGTGACGAGGAAAGTCACATTGAGGCCCTCAATTGATGGGAGTGTGTCTCGAACTTGTGCACACATTCCCACAACAGTAATGGTTTAGATTGGAAAAGGAAAGTGAACACCCATCATTTGGTCATTGTCCATCTGCCCATCAGCTGGCACATACTCTCCGCCCTAATTTTTGGCAGGAATGTTGGGCAATCACAAAATTAAGCATATAAAGTGGCTGCAGGGGGCTGCCAGCGGTGAACATTGCGGAGCTATTGAGGCAAAAAGGTTACACAAAATGATAAAAGTGTCCCTAATCGACAGGAACATCTGTTTCCGTTACCATAAAAGCGAGCAAATGATGTGGAAACGTAAAATAGATTCGTGCATTAATTCCATTGTCCTCCCTTTTTTCACAACCTAATATTACGGTGACAATGCACGCTTGTTCCATCAGTTTTCTATGGTTTGTTTTTGCGGCTGCCTTGAGTATATTGACAGAGGTGTGGAGAATATCCCAAGAAGGGGTGACACATGAATGCTTTCTACCCGTTTTGCTACAAAATACAGAATGTATCTTCTCATAGGGAATATGGTTGCTACCAGCTAGTCAAATTTTTTTGACAGCAAACGGCACTTCTCTACGAAAATAACCGCTAGCACATAACTGCAGCTCCACCACTGGACTTGACAGTCAGACCAGTGTTTGCGGTGAAAAGGTGGGTGATGTCAATTCTCTGCGATCAAGCAACCATCTAATGGACAAATGAGAAAAACGTAATGACCACAATTTTAAGTGTAAATTGGTCCAGAGCATGCAGTTGTGGCAAATAAAGAGGTAAAATGCACGAAACCGCCACAGAGATATGCCAACTGAGGTTTGCGCGTAAAACCATTTTAAACCTTACAGTTGCTGTTTTGTAACTCTTACGCCCTGGCCTTTGTTGTTTCCGTTATTCCATGAAATTGCTGTGTTTCGCTATTTCAATACAAGTTGAAAAACAATTCCTTATAAAATTGCATTCGTTTCACATTGTCATTACACGAAATAGCTGTAACGCCATCAATGTAATCCAATTATGAATGAGTTTAATTGAATTGCTTTCATGGAGGCTTGAAACAACTTTCCAACCCTTTCAGTGTGTAATAGGATTTCATTTCAGAAAATAAAGATGTTATCACGTTACTTTAAATATAGTATAGCTGGTGCCTCCTTTGAAATGAAATCATATTTTTGTACCCCGCAGGTGTTGGAGATGTGGTAATACGTGCTGAGTGCTCGGAAGTTGACTCAGAAATGCTGAGTTGTTAGGTAATTTGGTGTTCCTTAATCAAATTCTCTCAATCAGGAAATACAAGTTATTAGTGAGTCCAGATAGGAAAGTCTCTCTAGCCTTGCAGAACATTAAAATCTTAAAAATAGTATTATACCGTTGTAGTACATTTTCTATTAAAAACATTTTGGTAGAAAATCGGTAAAATGCTTGTGTGTCGGTTGAGTATAGTCTTAATTGCACCCCACTTTAACCCGGCGACATATTGAATCGGTCAATTATGAAATCGTAAACGCTGCAGCCATTAAGAAACGTTTTACTTTAATTGACAGTGTCATTTTACACTTACGCTCAACACGCAGCATATATACATCTGTGGGTGTGTGTATGTGTTAGTGGGAGAGTACGTTTGCATTGAAGTGTCATTCGACTTTAATTGACTTAATTTGCATGCTATTAAGGCATTGCTGCGAGGCACCCGTGCGCAATCGCCATTCAAGTTGAGCTGATTACAATAACCGCTTGATGGCAACGTCGATTCCAACTAATTGTTGTTGTATGTGGGCTAGCATTCACTGACACAACACACTGACACTCTGGCTGCGTCCATTATTAAACAGCGTCCATTGCCCATTTATGTTAATCAAGCGGCATTTAATTTGCCCAGCCGATGAAGCCAGCCATTCTGAAGTATAAGGAAGAACTAATGAAAAAGAAATTTACTTTAGTGTGGAATACTCAAAGGCTCGAACTTTTAGAAAAATGGAAAAGTAACGGATATTAACGCTGGGGGCGAATAGAGGATCAATATTTCTGTTTTGGTGGGCTCTTTCCGAACGAAAAGTAATGATTCAAGCGCTGCAGTTTGACATATACCGTTTATTACAAGCAGCACTTTCATTGCCAATTAAATAAATTTCTTAAATTTTGCAAGTAGATGTTATTGTAATATGAATAATATATGATGGTGTATCCGTAGTAGCTTTTTAAAGTATTTCGTAGCATAAAATACCATTTTACGATAAAGTTAATTTCCCTACGATCTGCGAGAGTCCGCATTAATCACCAAGGCGCGCGGTGTTTACAAATGAGCGACATTTCCGATTATAAACATGCCGCCGTCGACAAATAGCGACTCTGTTAATATTACATATTTTTGGATTTGTTAAGCCGACAGCTACACTTGGCACACGCTTGTTAAGTCAAGCGGATCAGCATTGTGCTCAAGTTTCATATGCTCGTAACAAGCTAAATTAGCTGCCTACATGCATGACATGTGGCCATCTACATTAATGTAATTAAATCAGTGACGCCACGACAACGCTCGCACACAACTTAATAAATCCCCGGTAACATTTTTTATTATTTGGGTAATATTAAAGGACTTTTTTGCTTCGAACGATTTTTTATAAATACGTAGAATTGTGTTATTTCCCATTAGTTGGCGGTATTGTGACTCGATGTTGAGTTTTATGCGTCTGAAAATTAAAACAAAGTTTTCAATTAAACATTGCCAACGATTTAATGAACAAAAACACTCATTACACCAGCAGCAGAGTGCACACACAAGCGCATAAACTTTCTCATGTTCACTGCTCATCACGACGCGCTTCTCCGCATCCTTCCTCACATGACTTTCCAACACTTGCGTGCGCTGTGTAGGGTAGCTGTATATTGGTGCGGCAATTGCTGCGGTATTATTTCTGGTTGCTGTTCATTCTCGCCCAACATATCCTTGGTTCTTGTCTGCTCGCGGCAGCCGCATCTCACAAGGCATTCCTTCTGTCGTCCGTTTGACAGTTTCCAGCCTCGGCTGCCCCTCGCAAAGAGCCTATTGTGACACTTGCGCTGGACCATGAAAAATCACAGCGCGCTGCTGTGGCACATGACCCTTCTCAATTCCCAGCGCAGGCACGATGTGGCCGTGATGTGGCGTTGATGTAATGCTGTTGACACTGCGTTATGCGATTCGCTTGGCAACCGCTGCTCGCTGTTGCTGTTGTTATCTATTCTTGTTTGTTTTTATTTTCATTTGTAGTCATACTCGGCCTGCTGTTCCGCTTCTTGGCCAATATTTGTTCTGGAAGTCATGTTGCTGTTGTTGTTATGCACAACATTCCTGCCGCGGAGAGCGGACATCATATTTGAAATATACTAGTTCTTGACACCGCCGTTGTTGTAGCCGCTAAGGCAATTATAATAATGTTGCAAATGTATTTGCAGAAATGTGCGAGTAAGTTTATGAAATGAGTCAGACGTCTTCGAAGTCCGCTGTTGTTTTTGTTGTTTTTTGTCAATGCTTGTACTGTGAGTGATGTTGCTGTTGTTGGAGTTGAGCAATTTTAAATTTCAATTCTCCTTATTCAGCTAGAACTACTCTGCTTTCTTAACTTTTTTATTTTGTAGATTGTATTTTATGATTTTGTGCTTACCCTTGCTGCTTATTCTGCGGGCGAAACTGTTGTCTTTTACTTATTAAGTTTCCGGGCCCAGAGCCCTGAATATGAATCAGATAGTATGAAATGGAAACGAGCTGTCTTCAATATTATGAGCATCCGTTGATGTTGGCAGTATGTATTTTAATGAAGCGATGAACCTGGGAACGCCTTCATCCTTGTGGAATGTTGGACAAAAATTGGAAAAAATATAAGAAATTATTAACGAACTTACGGCAATTTTCAACTCAATTCTTTTGTTTTTGAACTGCTCTATTTCCAATGCTTCATTCCGAAGTTCTTGAATATGAAAAGCCGACACTGTTTATGCCACAATTAGAGCCAATGTAAATGATGGGTGCCAGACTAGCACATTTTCCCTTAATCGCAAGAGATGTGCTGTGCTATCCACGCAGCGTTTAAGCGCGTGAAAAGCATTTATGGATACGCCATGCATCAGCAATTGATAATTCCCAGACGACTTTTATTGCCACCCGTGGGGCGAATGGTGTATGGTATTTGTTGTTGCCATCTCGAATACATTCACATCATCTATGTGCTGCTCGTTTATATCCATCAATTGCTGACATTTTCGTCTGCTCCGAAACTCGATAAGTTGTCTCCGCTCGCGCCGCGCTGCATCGCTGTTGTCGCCTGCTTTTGCTGCCCCGATGCGCCACTGTTGCATAAATTTGGGCGCAAATACTTGTATATATGAGTTTGGCGATGTGTGGCTGTGCCTGTGTGCGCATAGCCTCATAAAGTGTGTGCAATGAAATTTATGTTGCCGTTGTAGTGGCGTATGATTTCCAACTCGCTAATATTTATGGCGCTGCGGTTGCCCTTGCCAACGCGGCAGGTTCTGCTGTTCCCGTTATTTTATGGTGCCGCTGCTGTCGCTTGCCTGTCATCATCATCGCTCGTCGCAGCAATCGTGCTGAGTAATTTCGCTGATGAGTTGACGTAAAATTAGAGAGAGGCGAGAAAAAGTGCTGTGATCGTAAACAATAACACTTCTACAGCGCAGCCAGCAAAGCCAATAAAAGTCTGCCCCCATGCCCGCTCTGCAACATTGTGAATAAGCGAAACTTCATAAGATGGATTTAATGCTTCGTTGCTGGCTGTGCTTGGCATTCGTGATGGATACTTTGCTGTTGTTTAGTGTGTTAGTGGACATGATGACCGAAATCGGATGTAATTGAATACATTACGACTTGAGTTTCTATACTAATTCATAACGCCGTGTGTTAGAATGGTTTTTTCGTAGACTAATGATGCGCAGATGACGAAGTAAAATCTAATGATCACATGAGTAGACTTGGAAAATAAGTGTGAGGTTGCAGAATCCGGAAGAAGTTCATTGAAGCCGGTGTGGTGTTGAACTATAACCGTCATTAAATCCCAACTCTATCAACACTGAAATTACATCTGCATATAGAAGTTAAAGGAATGTACCTTGCTTTGCTTTAAAGCTTCGCCAGAAATTTGCATGACACTCATAATGACAAGATATGTTATGTTTCGATGAATTTCTGGAGTGATCGTAATAACAATAATGTCTTCTGATGAGGTTCTTCGGTCGCCCTGAGGATCCGTTATGCGTTATATATTTAAGTTTCCAAATATTTAGTTTTTAGTTTAGGAAATTGAATACCTATTGGTACCTATATACACGGTTGTCGTTGATTTTGAGGAAATTGTGAAATTTTGAAAGACGAGAGTATTTTTCGCCCTCCATTGAATAGAAATAAAATACATTAAGGTCTATACAAGTTTTTGAAATAACAAACAATGTTTAAAAATTGAAGAAATACAAAAAAGTCATTAAAAAAAAGAGCCTTCTTCATTCATTCGAATTTTACGTTTTAACTGATGTACGACAAGAGCGGCAATTGAAGAGGGTGGGTCATTATGAGAAGGGTAAATAATACTGCTTGGCTATCGTGTGACCTAGAAGAACGTAACGCGCTCAACTTGTTCGTTGGAAAATAAACAAACAAAGTTATGCAACACCACAACGACCATCACACTCAATTTCCTGGTCACACCTGCCACAGTCACAGACAGCAACGGCACACTGGATGTAACGATACATGCGAAGGACCACCGTCGTTTATAGCCATTTAAATGCACGTTTGCAGTTGTCAATGTGTCCATCATTCTTGGTTGCCATATCGATGACACTCCGACTGACTGACTGACTACAGAGCTAAGCACCTGTGTGGGTCTCCCATAGCTTTGCTCAAACACACACACACACACTTGTATGTTGTTTCTGTTCCTGTCGGACATGGATGTCAGTGGAGAGTTTTTCAAACATATTTTTTCACTTCACACTGCATTCGACCTGCGGCAAAACTTTATCCTGAAGTTAAATAAAAATCATAGAAAGACCGAGGTAACGTCACCGCAGGCAACAACAACAATAACATCAACAAACAAACAATCAAAGCAACGCGAACAATATGCCGTCGAGTGAGGGTTAAGTGAAAAGTGAAAAAAGTAATTGCTAACGGTAAATTTCATTAGAGCTCCTGGTAGTGATGTGAACGGTAAACACACTGGGTCTCCCTTACACACTAGTGATGTACGAGTATCGCACTTGGTTGTGTGTGTTTCTGTAAGTATGCAAGCAGCAGCAAGCTAAGTTCAGTCCTTGCGGTAAAATCACGAAGAAGTGAAAGGCAATGCGCAAAAAGTAAATGAAGTTAACGTGACAACAGCAACAGTAACAACAACAGCAGCAACATTATTGGAACTAACCACCAAACAGCAGCAGTGACAACTGCGGAGCACACTACGGCAAGTCACTTTGTCAGGTGTTCACAATCACACAGACACACATACACACACACGCACCGACACTTAAGTTTCCATTTTTAAGTCTTTACTGGCGGCATTATTTAAATAATATCGTCCTTATGCCTCAACTTTTGCCACTTTAACTTTATAATCGAAAAACGAGCTGCCGAGATTGGTGACACCCGGCTAGGTTTGTTTGTATTTGTGGTGTTGTGGTAAAGTCAGAGTGCTTAAACTTTAATGAGAATAATATATTCTTGTTTTTGTAATGTTCTTGCCGAAGTTATTAACTCTACTACAACGGGTAGCCCCAGGCAACGCATTAAGACACTTTGCGCCGTGGCAATGTACAAGTAAATTGCAGAATTGCAGTCTTCCGCACAGCGTGACTCGAAAATCCCGGAACAACTTCTTACACAAATCTTTTTAAAAAGGGAGGGAAGTACAAGTTTCTTACTATGGGGCGGTCCATATAGATACGTGTATGTATAGTGTTGCAAGTTTTCGTACACAACTCTTAATTGCAAATTAAATACTTTGCAGCACAAACATTGTAAACATGTCAATCAAAGGTTCAAGAAGGCATCATATCTGACGAAGAGCAGTTTCACCTCAACTGCAGGTGCTGTGGATCCGAAAATACATACACATCCACAGTAAATGTACATATGTACTTCAAGGACCATCGATTTCTCATCACATGTTGCACAGATTTTGGTCATAATATTTACCCGACGCTAGTTTGCGTTATAGGATTTATTGCGCCCATAATGATTCGATTTATTTAAATTTTTAGTTACATAAATGGTTTATACAACATTCATGTTGAAGGTGTTGTGCAGCTCAATGTGAGTCGCGCTAAGCCTATAGAAAGTCCCGAAAAGCAGAATAAGCGAATTTTTATATTTATGGCCGCATCAACCGCGATACATCAAATACGGCCAAGTCAATGTGGTCACCTTGCCACCTTCGGCGTTAACTATTTTCGGCGACGTTGTCACACAGTGTTTTTAGCGATGCGCTCGATGATATATGCGCGGCTTTCCACTTACTGGCAGGCAATTACGTCCTCACGTTGGCGAGTATACGGAAAGCGCCCACACGAAACACAGAGCAGAGCAGAGCGCAGTGGAATTACATATACCTATGTGTGGCATTTTGGTAGGGAAGGCAAAATTTATGAGCCATGCAGGGAGTAATGTGAAACTGGTTAAATTATGTGGACATTTTGTCTGGGAATAAGCTTGGCATAACAACGGCTCAATCAGATAATATTTATATTGGGACGGCAGCATTTATTCTGTGAATAGCTTATAGCCCGGAGCAAATGACTGAATAAATTATGAATTTGTTTAGTAAATTATTATTTAAATGGGCCTTTGTAAAATTATTTCAAACGGAACCAGACAGTTGGCCCCGTCGCCGCTGCAATTATTTTCCACAAATTATTATCTCTTCATTAAACAATTTGCTAATTGCATCTGTGACGCCTAGAGTTTCCTCGAAAAGTATGCACAGGTGCGGAGCGCCTCTTCCCTGGGCAGCCTACGGCGCACAGTCGCAGGGAATTAATCCGAGCAGCAGACAAAATTAATGCCAATAAGAAACGAAAAAGCGTTTTCTGTGATTTCATTTCATTGTTTACTAACCGCTCCGGCGTGCGTGTGTTTGCCTTCATTTGAATTGAATACGAACTTTGTTGATTGCATTAATGATAACTAGGCGACTGGCTGTCCGAATGCCGTCTGAATGACTTCGCCGCTGAACTACGCATTGAGTCCAATTGAGTGTGGCGGCGGAGGTGCCATGGTAGAGGCGGCGCGTGGCGTGTGGCTTGCGGCAAATGTGTGTGTGTGTGTGGGGAAGTTCAGTGGCCTAAAGGCTAATATTTGCTCAACATGTGGCAAGGGTTAAGTGGCTTATTTGGCCACAGTCGCAATAGAAATTCTGTCTGTGTTTATCTCTCTCCCTCACTCTATCTATGGATGTGATGTATGTGCGCGTTGGCATTGCAATTAGAAACACACAGGCAGACAGGCGTGCAACACAAAAAACCAAAACGAACGACACTCTTTAGGTTAGGAAACTTCAAAACGAGCAAAGTTTCGACCAATTTGGGGTTTAGGCACAAATTTAATACTCATTTGCTGGAGTTTCAGGCATTTATTTTTTCGTAGTTAAATTTAAAGCCACTGAGCTTGTACAACATTGCCGTTTACCTATGCCCAATGTGTTTTCCGAAGCTCGTGAACCTTTTTGCCTTGTTGCTGCACTGCGGGTTAATTTGGTTCACTGCGTTCAAGTGAGAAAAGTTTGCGCACTTTAGGCGAGCGTATGTGCTCCTCCAAGCGCTGTGTCCTCAAGCTGGCACTCTGCCTTTCACTGCCCATTAAATACTATTAAACTTCGGCAAAGCTGCGGCTGAAAAGTTTGAGCGAAAAAACGCTATTATTTAAATAATACCTCGCATATGTGGAGCGACGAATATTATTTTTTTTTCTAAAATTCTTATTCTGACATGATGTATTCCACATATATAGGTTGAGCTTTAAAGCGTTCAGTGTCCTACCGTTGTGTGAATAGATACATCACATGGTTCCGGATTAGGTGTCAGCTGGTCTAACAAAGGTAATGAGTACTGCTTTAATTCGAAGTCTTAATCGCATATATGTGGTCTTGGCGGCTTTTCAACTCTTCAGTGAATCTCACGATCTCATGCGGACAATACTTATTGTATCAGTTAAAGCTTTCATAGAAGCCTTTAGGGGCAAGTATACAGTCATATTTCTAAATATGTTTACCACACTAGACATGTTTATGTAATTTCAAAGGCTCCAAGAGTACACAATGGCAAAACAGGAAAAAGCAAAAAACAAAAAACTAAAAATCTTCGTAACTTAAACGCCACCCTCAAGTGTCTTTTAAGCGCTGTAATGTAAAATGTAACGAGCAAAAAGTGAAATTGCGCTAAACTTTGATTTGCATTTGCAAGTGAGCTCTTAGAAACGGCGGAGAGAGGAGATTCCTAGGCACTGTATATGCGCAGCGTCAGCAGCGGCAAACTTACAAATAAGTTTTATTGGATTTTATAAAAACATTTGAACCAATTTAGAACGCTTAAGAGCGCGCCGAGACAAACAGAAGAATGAAAATAAAAAAGAATTCTTGAGCACGTTGTTCCACTTCCACTTAGCGAAATAATAACGCAATGATGGTGGGAAACAGGACAGGACCTGTGTGCAGACGAAGAGGGGTAAAATTAGATGCAAAACATTTGATGATATTAAAAAAAAACTTTCTCACACAGCTCATCTTAAGCGTTGAATAAAGTATAAGTGAATACATTAATATTGAGAGCATACTCATTCGCACAGGTGCATACATACGTAGCATGTCTGAGTATCAGCTGTGGCACTGCCCTAATGTTGTTTCAATTGCAACACTCTGACATGGCCGCCGCCTCGCCTCACTCAAACAGAGTATCCATAGACGGGGGCTCGGCGTGCCACGCACTTGTGTTTAGAAGAAATTGTTTCAAGCTACAATCTTCTGCGGCTGGCTGAAATGTTAACTGTAATTGTGTGTGCTGTGCCTGAACCGGCGGTCCGGAAATTAATCCTGTTGACCGGACGTTTGAAGCGTTTGTTTTTTCCCTCTTCCGCTGTTGCGCTCGCATTTTCTCCATTTACGTAAATTCAATTTGTGTTTTTGCTTACTTCTCTCCACTTATTTTCAATGGTGATTGTTCCACCCACATCTTGCATTGTTTGCATTTTTTCAAGGCAGTGTAACTGTTTATTAGCATAAACCATTGGTAATTAGTAAGCGTACAACAACGCTGATCAGGGCGCGTGCCAGCACAGGTTGGAGGTTAGCTGGTGGTGCGGGTGTGCGATTTTGAAGCACGAGGCAAGAATTTCTTTTTCTGCAATTAAAACAATTGAGTGCACAGAAAATTAATTTAAACGTCGTTCGGAGTATCCGCAGTCGAAATGAGTGCAATGGCGCAGTTTCTCAGCACTACATTTAATAATACTTTTGAATCTTTACCACATCCATTTTTCAATTTGATTGCTACAAGTTCTCGTCACTTTTTGTGTTTCAGATAGACACTTAAAAGATAGACACTTCAGTCAGTAAATCAGTCTTAATCACGGTGATGCTTGCAGCTGTCAGTGTTTTGTGAAAGTTGTCGCAACTTAATATGATCAGATTGACAGACATTACTTAAGTATCCTCATGGTACAGTATTGAAGTATTTTAAGGATACACAATTAAAATAAATATTGCTGTTTTTTATTCGCTTTTGTCGCTTAGTTTTCAATCTTAATAATACAACTTTTCTTTTTTTTGCGAAGATAATAAAAGATACCTGAATATATATTGCATTATTTAATGGTGTACAGGGTGTACAAATAACCTTTTGATTACCGCTAGCAAAGTGAAAAGGAGTTTTTATGGTATGAAGGATTATTCTCTTCCACGCTTCTTAGAAATGTTTTTTCCAATCAATTGTTTTGCAAAATGCTTTGTTATATAAATGAGAAATATTCGAATTGAAGGAGTTCAGTTATTGTAGGCGAAGTGTCTCAATTCAGACTCAGCGTCGACATACAAAAGAGGTTCATTAGGCATACACAACACAATAACGCAATTAGTTTTTGCTTTCAATAAGAAGTTTTAAAATAATTACTTTTTTAATTTGCTATTAAAGTATATCACGCTGAGATGCAGTGCCACGCTGCGTATACGCAACTCCATTGTCATTGTCTAATACAAAGCATTCAATTTGAAACCGAAATGGTTTACTCTAGTTAGAGTTTAAATATTTTTAATGACAAGCAGAGAAGTTAAGCTCCGTCGGCGCACTTAAAATATAACACAGAGCTCCAAACAAAAAATTTTAATTTTCTCCAAGTTTGTTTGCTGTACTAATTAGAAATATTGACAAAATATAAATATTTTTGAGATATTGCTGGCTTTCTAGGTACATTCTTTAACGATACGAGCGAAAATTTGACAGATATCGGCCGTTGTCGTTATTGTAGCTGCCTTTCACTGATTACGACCAGGAAAGTCGAGGGTTTATTTTTGTTGTATGCACTTCAAGTAGTTGAATACTGGCAAAGCAACTGCTGATTGGCCGACGTTGTTTAGTTTTGTTGCACCCACAGCTTCTCCTTCCTCTTTTCTACTGCGCTAATCGAGCGAAAACATGAACATGTTTGTATGCAATAAATTAGATTTATCAGACGTTTATACACATACATACATATGTATACATATATATTTACATGGCTATATACATACATATGTATTGCCGTATATAATAGTCCGCAACATAAGTGTAAGCACATTTGGGCTTAGCATTGTTAGTCCGAAAGCGTGTTCGAAGCTCACTGATAAAGCAGACGCCGATGTTTACTTACCGCTGGCCGTGTGTGTGTATGTGTGTGGATGTGTTGAATGTTAATATGCGCTAATAAATTCCTTTCTTATGCCGGAGCAATTTGTTTTAAGGGCATATTTATTTACGGATATGAAATACGTATCTACGCAGCTTTTAACTGCTGAGGGTTCCGGAGTGTGTGCCCGAGTTAGCTTGCCTGGACGTTAGTCTGAGGTAGAGCCGCACGCCTGGCCGCTTAGAGGCTGTTTATTGTCTCTGCTTGTTTTACATTTTTTATGACTAACCAGATATGGCCACAAGGTTGGCTGTCTGTCTGTCTATCTGTGTATGTGTGTGTGTGTGTGCGTGAGCATTTGTTTGGTTTAGTGACGGTCTATCGTGTAATTCGCTAATAAATTACTAACAAGCATCTGAAGCGGACGTGCCGTGCGCTACCCGCTCGCAGCAATGTCTCCCGTACTTAATATTTACTCACATCTTTTGTAATAAATACATTTTCTCAAATTTTTCTATTAGCAAATTTGCTCAAGCTTTATTAATATTTGCGACATTTTATTCTTTCATGGCGTGGCCCGATGGCAGAGATAGTTTATTTGGACAGGCATTATGTAATAAATTTCTAAAAATAGCACATTTGTTATAAACATGAAATATGCATCAGCCCTGATCCAAATTAATGGAATCTCGGGCTTCCCACTGCAAAAGAAGAGCGGGCGGTACATAAAGTGGGGTTCGAGGGTTTTGAAGTGGCGGGAGCAAAGAATTTGATAACGAAATTCTATTTGAAATTTATATTTTAAGCCCTCTTCATATTTATTTGGAGAAAAACAAACCGAAAGGCATTCATAAAGTATTTCCATAAAGAAACCACAACCTAAGAAGCCCAAAACTTCAGCAAGAAAGGCATCGGTAGAATTTCACACGCTGCTTATTATTAATTAAATAAAATGCTCTCGGTGATGACATTGTTTGCTGACGGCAACTAACCTCAGGCCACCACTCGCATAATTGCGTGTGAGCTAACTGCTCTCCTGCGAATAATGCGCCATAAATCTTAACTTTCTCGCTTACACATACAGTCGCCACAGACTGAAGTACCTGTGCACACAGGATGCAGTGACAAACACGAAATTATGAACAGACAACCCACAAATATAAGTGGATCCTAAAGTCTGGGATAGTGGCAGCTAAAGTGCCATCTCCATGCACAAAAGGGGTTCCGTGCCATTTTGAATGGCCTAGCCAACGCCATAAACACAAAAGCCAACAAACTTGCTTAGCCGCTACGTGCAGACATGGAGCGCTCCGGCGGTGGGGCAATGGGGCGGCGTACGCATAATCAGTAGATAAGTAGACGCACGTGTGTGAGCTGCTAATATTGTGTTGTAAACACAAGCGATGAGGTGGCGGGCGGCCAGGTGGTAGAGAGACGATGCTTATTGCTACCTGGCGCAAATTATCTTCGGTGTGTGCGGGTTGAGCTGAATGGGAAATTCTCTGCACTGGAAAACAAAGGTATTTGGTGGTATTTATTAAAACTTGTCAGAACAACTGCAAAAGCAAGCAAAGTAAGCTCGAAGAATAGACAACAAATGTGACAAGCGAAAGAAAATCTCACACTGCAACTCCGCCTGTTCAAGGTAAATGTGTACATACACAGGTGAAGTTAAGGTCTGTGTTTGTGCGGGATCTGCTGTAGGATGTTTTCATAAAACTAGTTTTCGTCTGTAGTTGACCTATGCAAATGGCATTGAATCCGTGTAAAACATGTACTTACTTTCAAATATACAAATGTATATGTGTGTGTGTGTGTGAGAAAGCACTTCTTATATTGTCGACTAACGGAGAATTAAATAAAAGAGCCACACGAACAATAGTAAGTCGGATGTTCAATTTACGGGGCAAACTTTTAGAATCTTTACTTTTTTGAAAGTTCTTACTTACTTTTCTGAAAAAAAAAATGTTTAAAGGTAGTCAAGCTTTCCTGTTTGTTCGATTGTCACGACTTAAATATAAACGTAAGAGAAATTCGCTGTTGGACGAAATCATGTTTCAGTTATATGGATATTCAGTTCAGTTCCAGTTTATCAAAATTTCAAATGATATGTGAAGATATAATTTATAATTTAGAGGAGTCTTAAACTTCCATACATCTTTATCTGTATCTTTTTTCATCTGCCATAAGCTTAAGAACTCCCACATACCATCTTATAGACCATATAATGGGTTGTAAACAAAGCTCATAAATCATCTAACATTAACCGATTGGAATTTGTTGACTGAAAATGAACACACCTCTTGAGAAAATTGAGCGCCGCAATTTCACTCACTCGGTTAGTTAATGAAAACCACAAATATTATGATAAATTATTTTACAGCCAGCATTTGGCGTCACTTGAAGTCATTGAGGGGTTTAGCTGCGACATAGCAAGCAAAGCACCCCGGTCCTTTTTTCGCGCGACAACGACGGCACGAGTAGCGGCTGTCAGGTGAGCAAACAAGCAAACACGTACACGACGGAATGTGGCAAGTAGTCAGGCAGAGGCATAAAGTTCCTGCCGCTGCTTAAGTTTTTGTTTATATGGGCCCACATGTACGTGTCGGTCGTGTCGTTGCCACATGTACTACATGTTTAACTTGCCAGCATTTTCTAATTTATGATTTTAATTCATGTAGCCGGGCTAGTACGGAGTTTCGACTACACGCGGTAATGAAGGCAAACACTATGTACATATATGCATGTAGCAAAATAAAAGGAAACACTAACAACAAAAAGTGCGGAATGTTCGGGCATAAACTATGAATATGCTTAACGGTAAGCAGGTGCATATGAGGCCTAAGTCAATATTGCGATGTTTCGTGTCGCCAGGCTTTTTCGAATTTTCAAGGGTTTATGTGCAAGAGTGATGGGCTTTTTGCGAGCGTTGACGGTGACTGGCATTGGGTCGCAGCTGTGGTTGCCATAAAAACTTAAATTTATTGTTTTAAAATAGTTTAAGCCTCCGAAGATGCCGCAGCTGTTTAATTCTTGTTAGTTATTATTAATCGCAACGGATTGCCGTGAGTCGCTGATTAATGGACTAATTACATTATTAAAAGTAATCGTTAAAATTAGAATACAAGCTCTGCAAGGCATAATTTGATGTAAAGCTAGTCTCACAGTTGAGTCATAGTGCCTCTCAGCAAAAGTTATGTTTTCCATTTCTTCTTAAGATGATTTTCAGATAATCTCTAAAGTTTTGCACGAAAATTGATACAATGTACTTGTACATACTCTCTTATCTCTCCTATCTATCTCAATATGATTTGCTATTTTCATTCGTAGCTTGTACGGAGAATCAGAAGTTGAATACTCATATTATACACTTTATGTAATCGACTGTTGTGACAACAAATTCATTGATCAATCAACTGGAATCGACTAGACAATTTCACATAATTGCTTAATACTCGGGTGAATGAAAGAGAAACTGAAGACAGTCATATAATTATTTATTTTTATTTGAATGTCCAAATGTTATCTCGAACAATGAATGAATTTTAAACTTACTTTGGGCAACACCAATAAATGAAAATAAATATGCAGAATTTATGGTTTAAGTAAGCAAAAGGTTTAGAGAAATATTTTTTGCTGAATTCATAACCTTTTAGAAATTTACATGAAGTCTGAAAATGCCGACTACAGTTGCTTAAAGTCTTATCAGTCAGGTCAGAACATGCTTATGTTTGGGTAAAGGTATAAGCGGCTTAAAATAACTTTGTAAATATTTAGTCGTATTTGCTTAATTACAACTTGGTCAAAGGACTAGTTTGCTACGGTGGCAAATCAAACTATGAGAGTGGAAAATATTTACAGCGGTGCTACCCAACGTAAGCTCCTTAAATTTTATCGAAAATGCCAAAACTATGAGTATTTATTTAAAATAAACCGAATGTGATGAAACTCTTCTAATTTCTCTTTTCCTGACTCCCAAGGGTTCGTGCAGAGTATTTGCATATATTTTCAATATATTTCCCTCCGTCGGTATTAATCGAATTAATTACGCAGGCGTAAAATGGCCTGATGAATGTTGGTTAATGCAGTTGCTTGTGAATGGATGACCTACACATCCGGCTGTCCGAGTAATTTTCGAATCGTATACATCGTATATGCAATATGTATGTATGTATGTGCGCGTGACTCTTAATTTAAAACGGAAAATTGATTTAATGTAGGCAGTGGGAGACCCCTACATGGTTATCGGAAAAACCAAAGTGTTGACAATGTGATTATGCAAATGGAAGAGTCGAAGGTGTTGAGGGTATAAATGTGGTCACTTCTGCCTCTTTTTCGATATATGGCTATAATTATTGTCACTTGCGGCCAGTTTTGTTAATAAGGATTTATTTAGTTCAGAAACACTGCCGATACTAAGGAACTCACTGCATTTTATATATAGTGATGTTTTCGTTAAATATTCACCCGCTTTTAATCTTTCTTGGAAGTAATTGTTAATGTTGACGGAATACGAACGTATTCCGCTCTTAATTACTGCAAAGTAATAATTACAGTCAGCCAACACTTAATGTATGCAATAAGAGGCGAAACACTTTCGACAAGTTTTTTAGGAATTCACACTTTGCGGTGTTGACGAGCATTACAGCTACTTCAACTTTTTTCATTAGTGTAAAGCATACAAACTGTTTCACACCACACACACACACACACACACACACATATATATATATATATAAATGCGAGCTTTTGCCTTGGTGATGGAAGGAGGGCGAGGTGCGTTGAAAAGAAAGTAAGCTCGTTTACTAGTGCCACAGCTGTGTGTAAGCATGTGTTTATTCGTAATTAGATTCTTCTGTTTGTATACTAACGCTACTCACCCCATGTAACGTAACAGAATAGCACTTGGCAACATTTAATTAAAAACTTACAAAACTTGTTGCAAATCTTCATTCACACGATGCAAATAAACGCACTAGTGTTTGCGTATGTAAATTATTTGCACATGTAAGGGGGCCCTTTGTAGTTACTGAAATATGCCGTGTCACTAAACGAAAGTCTCGCACACTTCTCTTAATTGACTTACACCACTTTGTTGAGCTTTTATGAGCTCTCTGCCTTACACATATTTTCTCTTTGTTTCACGAGAGATTAGACAAGTGACTTTTTGGTTTCCTTGAGCCTACATTTGTTGTCCTAATGAACCTTTTCAAACGAAAGTGTGGAGCAAAGGTCATGAACAGACATCTGATATGTGACATTCCATATATATATATATATACACCATTCTCATCTCCATCTCAGTTGCCTAATTTTGCCTTACCTAACCTAACCTCCACTTTTACATTACTTTTTAGAGCTTGAAGGATCCTAGTAAAATCAAGAAATGGAAAATCGGAAACTAACACTGAGTACTAAGGTGTCATTGCAATTAAGTTAAACCCTACGGCACTTGGGAGAACTTTACAGACAGCTTTATAGCGGGAATACTTTCATTAAAAATGCATCAATTGAGTCCAGAAACGTTAAAATTGCTCGTGTGGCATGTGAGAAATGAAGGAAACGTGCACATAAACAAATAAATAAGAATTGGAAGTCATAAAAACGCTCAACTTTGGGATTTATGGTTTCTAGCATTCAACAACAAAAACGTCAAGGGAGCAAAGCGAAAGTGTAAGTGGCCTGAGTATTAGCATTGCCCTGACATGCATAAACACATAGATCCTATGATCGATGCATAAACACATAGGAGAATTGCGAGAGTAGCACGCAAAGCGAGAACCGTCGTCTTCAACTGATGACAAACGATTTCCGTACAACGCAAGCAACGCATTTGTATACCTCAACGGTAGCTGATAAATTATTTTATGAAAACGTAGAACGTGGGTGGAGAGCACCGAAGACAAACAAGCAACAAATATGCAATAAGAAGACGAACTTGTTGCACCAGGCAATAAAGAGCTGCCTGCGTGGGTGGATGTGTGTGCTAAGCGGTTAAAGAGAAATACAACTGGAAATAAATGTTGTGGAGCCAACGTTCGAAATCAATTTCAATTGCCCCATTTGTGGGTCTTAGCCAGTGCAATCAATTTTCACCGGCAGATGAACCCATACGCCATACCGTCCCAACGCGGGAGCACGCATCGGTGAGTATTGCACGTATGAAAGATAAGTGCTCTCCACAGAAGAACGGAGTGGACGCGGCAGCACACAAAAGTTTGAAAAGTGTTGCCACCATAAATTTGTACGCTTTCCGTTCTCAGCCACCTACACCGGCACTGATGCTCTTTCCCCACGTACGGTGCTGCTCCTTGGCGAGTGTTTGCTTGCTCGCTCGCCAGAATTTATATGGCACTTCTGGCGCTTCCGTGAGACAGTCGAAATGCACGAATTGATGACCGTGGCGGTGGCGTGATGAATGCGCCAATGCAATACTCGCCTTTGTGCAAATATGTGTGAATTGTTTTTATTGAGGTCAAGTTTTGGGGGCAAAGAAGAAGATCATTATTAGAGGTCTAACGAGCAGAATTTATGGCTGACAGTTACTAAGGAAACCCTTTGTCATTATTTATGTTTATTCATACGATTGAGAAAAATAACAGTCGAAATTTAAATACAAGTTCGTTTGTCTCTGTATTATGATGTTTCAACTGTTGCAGTAAGGAGTCATTTGCACTAGACCCCACGGTAGGACTCTTAGGTATTATCGCTTTATGGGTAGTGCGTTGTTGGACTTGTAAATACTTTTCGATATATGATATATTTAAAAAATGTGATTTGTGAAGTCTTTGTTAAGAGCTAATCCTGTCTCAAAGAAGAAATACAAAAATACAATTATAAAGATGGAAATATGAAAATGCGTTTTGGCAGTTCCCAATACGGCTTAGGTGATTAAAATATATCGACTTTCTAAACTGAACTTGAGTTCATTGTTTACAATCAATCAGTTATTGACTCGAAAAGAGGGAACGATGGAAGATTAATGAAGGAAGTGAGGGTTACCAAGATTTAAAATTGTGATGATCTTGAAATAGTTTTAATTGTTTTCAAAAGTTGATTTAAAAAACGTTTCTTTGCAAATGAGAGTTTGTTCGAGTGAGAATATATGGATCTATTAGTACTGTATCCATATTGTTTCTTAATTTCCTTGCGGGAATAAAACTGCTTGGGAATTTGCGCGACGCACTCACTTCGAATACAAATATCGACTTCATTGTGGAAGTTTGCCAACCAGCTTCACAATGATCTTTAATAAACTTCAAAAATAAATTCAACGCTTAACTAATTTTGCGTCCAGCTTGGCCCCAGCTGGGAGTCAGACGGCACGGCTTTTGGCCTCTGCGACTGCTTTGGTCCATTTGAGAGTTTATATGCGTGCAGAGTTAATGTAGCTGCAGTTCGGCTGCTGCCTGCTGGCTGCGGCAGGAATTCACCACAAGCACCAACAACAAAGCCTTCGCAAGCGAGATAAAAAAACAAGTGTTGGCACACCAGACCAAACTAACTCTTCGAATGGCTTACGTACACATTTTGTTCCGAGGTTTTATTTGAAATAATGTTAGTTTTTGGGAAAAGGTCGTTGTTTGTTTTCATTGGCACAAAGTTGGAATACTTTTGACTGTAACTTCCGAACTTCGAACTGCACACACGAACGAATGTCTCCTCGCAGCCAAGTCGATTTTATTGTCGATTAGCTTCCAATACTCAAAAAAAAATTTGTTGCTGTTGCTGAGATTGTTCGAAAGTCTTTTTGCGCAGAGTGCATTTTTCGTGCACTTAACGCGACTGTAAACATTTGGTTTTATCAAAAAGTATTTAGGAGCTCATTGCATTACAAGTATTTGTGCGCGAAAGTTTTTGATAAGATAAGCTGAGTGGTGTTATGTAGTTGAATTCTAATTCAGAGAGTTTGTTGTGTCTGTTTCTGTGCAATATGAAATAAAGTGTGGTTAAATATCTTAAAGAATATTAAATTTTTCATTTTGGGATAATCACATTTTATTAAGCTCTTCGCTGACTTTTGGCCTTTGGCAGGGACTCTGATTGGCGTATTAGACTTTACAAAGGAGCGAAAAGTTACACTTTTCGTAAGCTTTTTGCTTCCATTCTAGGAGTTGGTTGCACAATTGTGTTAACCGAAAATTTATACTCCACAACTTAGAGCAGCATATGCCGCAGACTGCCAGCAGATTTACCTGTGGGCGCGAGCATAAAGGAAAACACTAAAGTGGCATAAATAGTGGAACATATTGCCCTGATGTCCAAGCCACCAGCAGCGGCCGGCAGCCAAGATGCAACAAGACACACTTACATGTGCATAATATGCATACAAATACGGGATATTTAAAACGATAAAGCATATTCGAAGAAAGCGTGCGCTCTTCCCAATGCAAGATGCGGTTGCTTTGCACACAAATGTGGCAAAGCGCCAAACGAGCGTAAGATTTAATAAACCACGCAGTAAATATGCAAATTTACTCATCTTGTGCGTGTGAGTGCGCCTCGGTGTACCAAATATATATAACTTGTTCTTCGAAGTTAGAGCAAATTTAACAAGCTCAACGAGAATTCTTTCTACTGATTGTTCAACCAAAAAAACCAAAGAAACAGTGCAAGGATATTCTATTTTGTTTTTGGACCTCGGTTGGCTGAACGTTCGTCTCCGTTTCAAGCTAGCGTATTGTCTAATAATTACAAGGGCTGCTATATATATTTCTGGCCTAGGCAACACTAAGTGTTGCCAGGTGCAATCTGACATTTCCATTGGAAAGTTTGACATTTTTTAGCATAACATCACTCAGAACGTTTTGTTAGTTAATCGTGAATTGTTTTATTTACAGGGAATTAAAAAATTCATCTCGGCCAAAAAATGGAATTAACTCGTGAACATTTTCGTGCGATCATTTTTCACAACTTTCGACGTGGATTATCGCGACAAGAGTGCATCGATGAACTAAAATCTTTGTATGGCTATGAAGCACCATCCTATAGCACTGTGAAAAACTGGTACAACGAATTCAATCGTGGCCGACGCTCGCTCAAAGACGACTTCCGTGAAGGTCGTCCAAAAACAGCCGTTGTGCCAGAAAACATCGATGCCGTACGTGAACTCATAATGCAAGACCGTCATGTAGCATACCTTCAGATAGAGGCATGCCTATGTATTTCTCCCACCAACATACATTCCATATTGCATGAACACCTGACCGTAAAAAAGGTTTGTTCTCGTTGGATCCCGCACAATTTGACAATCGCTCAAAAAAAGACTCGTGTGGATTGGTATAAAGAAATGCTGAAAAAATACGATCGCGGTGCTTCAAAAGACGTTTTTTAGATCGCCACAGGTGACGAATCATGGATCTATGCGTATGAGCCCGAAACAAAACAGCAATCGACCGTGTGGATCTTCCAAGACGAGCCAAATCCAACGAAAGTTGTTCGTGGAAGAAGCACTTCGAAGCAAATGGTCGCCTGTTTCTTCGGCAAAACTGGTCATGTGGCGACTGTTCCGCTTGAGCAACGTAGGACGGTTAATTCTGAGTGGTACACCACCATTTGTTTGCCTGAAGTCTTTGGAGAAATTTGAAAAACGAACAAGAGAAGACGAATCATTGTGCACCATGATAATGCGAGCTCTCACACATCGGCTCAAACCAGCGCCTTTTTGACCGGCCAAAATGTCGAATTGATGGGTCATCCGCCGTACAGCCCTGACTTGGCACCCAATGACTTCTTTTTATTCCCACACATCAAGAAAATAATGTGTGGTCAACGATTTAAGTGGCAAAAATTTCAAATATGTCATATTTTTAATATTCTTTCGAATGGAATCTAAATGTAAAAACGAAAGAAAATTTAATAATTAGTCTTCTAGAAATTTATCTCCCGCGAGATTTTCATTTGTGCAATTTTATAATGTTTATTGAGCTATATCATATTTAATTAAAATTCTATTCTGTCTAATTTTAAGTCAAATAAAATATTTTTATTCTACGCTAAAGAACTCGTAGTCGAATTGATTTTGCAGATACAATGAAATCCAAAAATACCGCATAGTAGACAACAACCACATGGCTTACTCATGTGTACATAAAATATGATGCTTTATTGTGGTACCCGGTTGCTGCCCAGTTGCGGTGAACTCAGGGCAAGGGATGCGGTCGGCTAATATGTGATTGCAATGAAATACACTCTCGCAGAAATATCACTCAATTTGTTACGAAATCTTACACACTTAAGTCCAGTTAATAGCACAATAAAATATGTAACTAACCATAAAAATTACAAGGTTTCCCACAAATTGGTCAATTTTCATGTTTTCTGTGTGAGCAGCACTACAAGTGGCCGACAAGTGTGCAAGTTTGTCGGACATGATGTGTGCTTCGGTTATGTGAGTCCATGGAGTGGCATGCCACAACGGACTAACCCATTGGCGCATTTGCTTGCAGTGTGTACAGATTCATTACTGGTTGGATTTGGCTGTGAAGATGGCTAAGGGATCACTAACGGTTGTATTTCTCAGCAGTTCCGAAGCGGTTCCGCACTCAATGCTATGTGAACTGCGTCAATTGTACTAGATATCATTACTTAAATTGAATTTAACAACGCAGATTTTCCCCGTGGGTTGCCAAACATGTTCTTGTGTATACACATTACATCAATGGCTCCACTTGTGATTCCTGTCTGTGTGATTGACTCGCACGCTCTTGTGCACGAAAATGCTATTGAAAATATGGCCGGAGCACTGCTCTCCTCATGGATTGCTGTTGTGATTATGAGCCCACAGAGTGTTGTTGTTGTTGATCATTTTGTTGATTGGTCACTAACTGTTGCCAGCGATTTAGCCCGAAGAGTCCACACGTGCAACAGCGAGCCAAAGAAATAATTCCGAATAGAGGAGTAAAGGCTTTGAAATTCGGAAAAATATAAAAATAAAATAAAATTGTAGAACGAAGCAAATGTTGTGCTGTGTGTTCGCATATTGCGTAATACCGAATTGCCCCAAGTATCAAGCGGAAAGCTGGGAGGAAGTGGTGGTGTGTGCCCTGCACGACATAGCATTCTTGGCACGTCCATGCGCCACCGTCGTTTGCATTACCGACTCAAGCGGAAAATTGTCATATGCTCACAATTTAATTTTATTTCGAATTTTCGAATTTTATTTCGCTTCTTTTCGCTTGTCGCAAGGCAGACTTCGAGGTTGATTGCCTTGCTGGCCTAAAATACTTTCATATCGTTTGATTTTATTGCCAACCATAGCTACAGCCTTTTCAAGGACAAACAATTTTTGTCGTCTATGTCGTTGCGCTTTGTTTTGTTTTCACTTCTCATGGCACCAGTGTGCGCCAAACTTTTCACACACCCGTTCATATTTTATCGGTTATATAATATTCGTGTGTTCATTACCCTCATGTAGCTGTGGAATGTGTAACAAGCTTTATTAAAATATCAGAATCAGGCATTGAGAGGCACTCACAACATTTAAATTTCAATGAAATTGTTCCCGGAAATAATCGCAAATTCATGGAATATCTATTTTCATTGTGCGATGGAAAAGTTATACTCGTATTCAAGCAAAATATTTATTTATTGATTGGCTTGAAGCTTTAATTGGCGTTTAATAATTTTATACGAACCACTTACATAGCCTGAGTGTGCACGTAAATCCTGGAAATAAAATAAACTAAATGTTGGCTTGGAATTTGCCTATGAAAATTGTTTAACTATTTACGTGCCAACCGCCTAAAAATTCAGCCAAATCTAATACTTTTTCAGGTATCCAAGCCAGATTAGGAAGTTTTCAGCTAATTGAAAACATTGAGCACATTTTTGGCTTAAAATGCTGCTGTAAATTGATGAAAATAAATAACCGATAGCTAAAATATAATAATAATTGGACAAAATATTTATTAACATATTTTGCCATGTTGCCCGTCTGATTACATTCTGTCATATCTCGTCATATCAAATGACGTTCATCACATCAGCTTTTAAACATTGCAGCCTCAGCCAATTGTTAAAGGCAACAGAATCAACTTTTATTATTACTTCACTACAAAATTAGCACATCCCATTCACTCCTTCTACTGTTGTTAATGAGAAGCTAATTTTTTCCATTTACATTGACATTGAAACCCAATTATTTCTTAGCGTTGGATAAACAAGTGTCTTACTTTAATAAATGTGTACATCTAAATATGAAAAGTATAAGTATCTATGGAGACGTTATTCAGACAAAGAGAGAGAGAAATTTAAAATTATTTACAATAAATAGAAGAGCCCTAAAGCTTGTAGGGTTGTTGGGTAGAAGTGATTGATGGCCAAGTGCCATTGACTCTTCAGTTGATGTGGGTGTCTGACGCGCTGTCAGCCAGAATGATGGCTTGTTAGTTAATCTGCACGCAAGTATTTTTTACGTTCCCTTCATATTGAGTATTTATTTATCCTAGTTTTTGTGTTGCTTGTCCTTCAAATTTAGCAAAATAATAAAAAACCAAAACAAAAAAAATAAGAAAAGCCAGTGAATTTTCTAAAGTTCACCTTTAATTCTATTAACGCCCGCACAATTTCTGCTTAAAAAGTACCTCAACTTTTCGCTTGGTGGTTTTCGGTTTTCGGGCTAACCTTTCATTGGTTTGTTTTGAAAAAGTTTTGTGTCGCACCGCATTTCGGCAGCGAGGTTAATCGGCCACTCGAGTATTTATCCTGGCGCCTTTAAATCCTGAAAAATTTTCAAGTGTGTTTACTCAAGTGCTTTAAGTTGAGTTAACAGTTAGAGATTCTGTATTTTGTTGTTTTGCAGCCATGACTGGACTGGTAGAAGCTACGCAAATGAAAGTTTACAAACTCAGCTACGAATTTAATATTTAAGCAACTTTTGTGATTAGCTCAGCTTTAAATAATGCGAATTTGATTTAATTAAATCATTACAAAAAGGTGCTTATTTGCAGTTGTAGGATTCCATATGTGCACTAATAAATATCTCACTCGAATTTTGATTTGGGAACTCAACTTCAACTTTGAACTTGCTCATGCTAATTCTGCCTGCTTACGGTGACTAATTAACCAAGTAATATTGCTGCAATTTGCCTAAGAACACTCGAGGAAACAAAGTACAAACATCTGAAGCAGCTGCAGTAGTCTTGCCACAGAGACCACACTGAAATGGTTGAGTCGCATTATATTTGCAAGTTGCACCACAAAAGCGTATATTTAACAATTCTCTACTTACTTCTTCATTTGCGTAAGCGCTTATGCTCTGCTACTCCCACTTGAAACACTTCATTTCCACATATGCAGCAGATGCTCATGAAATGTTTACATACACATACCCTTAATCATACGGGAGTCATCGTGGGAGAAAACTTGAAGTGCCACTTGCTATGCTCTCGAAGACAAAACTTTATTATGCTGAGAACTGCAATTTCTGGAATCGGAGATGGTTATATCCTAGTTTATAAAACTTTCTGTTAATTTGCAGAAAATTGCCGAACTGTAACTTTTAGATTTGGTACCTGATGTGGCACGTTTTTGTTGCTATGTATGAGTTTGTGTACGAAAAATGACCCGAAGCCTATCTCTACATGAATGAATAATCCTGTTGTGTAGCAAAATCTCAAGCATAAGTTTCCCTCTCGGTTTTCTCTTAATTAGCGTAACCCCTTTTGTTGGATCCACTTTTCGTAAGTGCCTAATTCCTGCAACGCCCTCTGGTAATATTTCTCTGTCAAACATCTCTCCTTCGTCCTCTACCGCGCATCAGCATAGTTGTTTCTAGTTTTTTAACCTTCGACACAATACCCACCTCAGCAGAACTATTTTTCGTTTCCAAACTCGCCTCCTCACATTTCTTGAAATTACTTACAAGGTGCTAAGTGCTATTAAATTCATTTTCTGAGTACCACACTTCTGTCTACAAGGAAAATTTGTGTTGCAATTTTCGCCAAATTGCTTAATTTATTTTTCGTTCCTGAAACAATATTTGGATCAACTCAACAACACTCTCAGCAAGCCTCTCGCCCAGTTTGCCTTTGACGCCTTTCGGGCTGTTTTCATTACCAAAATGCTGCCAAGGGTTTGGATGTTTTGTATATTCCATCCACTTCCATCTGCTCACTCTTGCAACTGTGCGTTCGGGGAGGCGGATGCACTGTAATACTCGAAAGTTGCAAAATACCGTTCGAAATGCTTAGAAGTACTTGTACATACTTGCACTTGAGGTAAAACGTAACAAACAAGCGAAGGATGAAGAAAGATTCCAGTTTTGCGTTGAACTAAAATGCAAAAAAAAATGTGCTTAGGCCCAGGTATACACTCTGTGCGTATCTACACGCTGCAGGCTTTTTTCGAGTGTGAGATAAACAGTTGAGCTATACTAAATGCTAGAATTGTTTGTTTTCTTGTCGGTTAACTACAAGTAGTTTGGGTACTTTTTATTTGAAATGTGATGGTTGTTGTTAAATCTGCTGAAAAGTAAAGAATGAGTGAAAGGTTCTTGTTATTGTTTTGTGGCATGCAAAGCGAAAGCCACAGTGAAGTGCTGCTCCAGATTATTTATGAAAAAGCTCGCAATTGCAATAGTTAACATTAACTTCTGGCAGCCAGATGCGCTGAATTGGTCTAATTGGCGTTTTGCAAGGAAGGTGTGCGCGGTGTGAAGATTCTGTTCCAGGCGCCAGCTGTTTTCTTCATTTAACTGAATCAAAGGCTATACTCGCAAAGATGATGTTGAAAAAGCTGATCTTGGAATGAACCATATTATTCCAAAGTGAGAGAGTGTCTAATTTCCCTGTTTCTCCTTACTGCTTTCTAACAATTACCCAATGTACTCCCGTCTCCGTTCCCGTATCTCGTAATTCGAAGAAATTTCTTGAATTTTCCTCTAATGTCGACGATTATAAAGTGAAAGCGGCGTCTCCAGAGTAGCAGAGTTCTTTATGTCTATTTACGTGTAACTAATTTCTGATTTAAAAGACCTTGTTTTAGAAGGTCTCTGTTCGTCGAAGTTAAACTGCATATTTAAGCAAAACGGACAAAAAGGACTCCGGCGCTTAATAAAGCGGCAACCGGAGCCAATTTGTTCATCCGTTGCACTAAACAATAACGGAACGATGATAGTCGAGCATACATCCGTTTAAATCATTTTGAAAAATTGCCAAGAAAACAAAATCTTAGCTATCCTCTCTGCAACAATAATAGCAATGGGGAAACAGCTGCGCCAAAGCAGTATGAAACACAAGCAGACATCACGCTGCGCAGACGCGGGTGGCTCCTACAGCGCCAAGGGTATAGGACTAGCCAATAGACGAAGTAGAGACAATAAAAACGAGGCAGCAAAAACATAGTTCAAGTACAGTTTAGACGTCATAATTCGAACCTCATGAGCTTGGATTGCCCTGTAAAGAGCATGGAAGCGCGCAGTTTAAATTATCGAGTTCCAAGTGTACCGTTATTTTATTTGTTGCACATTTTTATATTGGCCATTCATTGTGCATGCGACGGGCGTTAGCGTGTGCAGTAGCTGTTTACTACTTAAACTATCAGTTTATTTGTTGCAGCTGCCACGCCGAAAGTTCACTGAAACGCTCCGCTTTTGCTTGATTGGCTTGGCGCACTCACATGTATGTGGATGTGTATGTTTGTGTGTGTGTTGTAGCTGCTGAGGAAGTCTTACATTTTATTGTTTAACGTACTTTCCCTTTGTTAACTTTTTAAGCTCCGCTTCTGTGTTGCTTGATTTCCTATTCTGCAGTTTCATGTTTTATTTCACTTTTTCTTTAGTTTTTGGTTTTTCTTCCGCTTGTTCGCCCATTGTGCCGTCTGACCAGAGTCAAATCACTAGTCCTGCGTCACGTACACAATAAATTTGTTGGGTTGTAAAGAAGTGGAAAATTTGTGCTTTGCAATAAAGTGAATTATCCGCTTGGCAGCGGGCGCCGGTGGCGGGTGGCATGTGGCAAGTGAACCACAGTGCTGCATGCGGCAAGTCACTTGCATTGTAAATAGTTGGCAGTCCAGCAGGTGCGCCTGCCTCTGCCACAGCCATCCCCTTCGCCAGTTGATGCTGATTGCCGCCAGCACTGCAGTGCCTGCATTATTGGCTGTCTTCCCAGTTTACTCCGGCCAGCTGCCTGGCAGTCTGACTGAATGACTGATTGCATCTGCTGGCGCGTAGATAAAATGTATAAAATATTTAATGTCAAATTGAGTGAACTTGTCGGCGGTTCGTATGTGCATGCACACATATATGTATGTGTGTACCTTATTGTCTTGGCCATCGCTTATTGAAATGCTAAATTGCTGCAGATATTTCATGCATTTGTACACATGGATGAGCATAGACGATATATACATATGGGTGGGATGCGGCGAAGCTTATGAATAACCTGAATAAACAATAAAACGAAACAAAATATTGACGGCGCCTTCACGTATATGAGAGAGTGTGAAGAGGATCGTACATAAACTTTAACTTGCGCCAAACTTCCTCGTATGCATAATCGTTCATTGCAACCTGGTCATTAAAGCACAAACTCATTTTGCAGCATTTTGCTCGGGTTGAAGTTATCGACCAAACGGTTCATGTGCGCAGCATTTAAAAAGTTAAATTGAAATGCCAAATTAGCGCCACTGCACTGTGATTGAAGCGTGTGTCTGCGTGCTTTGAGGAAATGAGCAACGGTAGTTTGCACCTGCAACCCATTAAGCGCTTGTGCCTCTGCTGCAGCGAAACACTTATACAACTTCAAATAAGCCTTGGGAAAATGGAGCGATTGCTTTGCGAAGCGAAACAAGTTTATTTACCGTTTGGTTTCTCCCGCTGATAGTTTTTTGACAATTTCTTCTTTTGCCTTCACAGTTTACTTTTTCGCTTGCACTCTTCCATTGATGAGCTGCGCTCTTTATTGCTCTATTTGTTGACTGAGGTTAACTAACCGCGATAATTCGGACTGCACGCGGTCATTACTTGGTGTTTCCTGCTGGCTTCGTCTGTGTCTATTGACTTTAGTGGAAATGCAAATGTTAAATGTGGCAGCTGCAAGGAACCCTCTTGTTTGTGGTATTTTACACTTCCGACGAGATTATCTTACTACCACAACTAAAGTACCATCACGCATTTGATACAAGGTGAAATAAAGTTGAAGAAGTTCTTTGTGATTTGGTGTAATAAACGGTTTTTTGTTATTTCGTCGGACCACCATTCTTTCCATCGGTTTCTGCCCAGCGATTGCCTGCAGCTTGTTGCCAAAGTCCAAATAAATACTCGTCTAATGTGCCCATAACAGTTTGGACATGCATGGCTGTGGCTGCAAGCGCTGCAACTGTAGGTTTGCCGTTTACATTCTTTCGCCCTTAATAACTCCAATGCCGTTAAAACTCTCGGCATAAAAATAAAGTGTAAAGGCATAAAAACCGTTCTTGCCGTTTTCATTGTAAGCACACACGCCGCGCTGACTTACAACGACATGAACACTGCGCTGCCTTCCGCCGGAGCAGAGACGCACAAGTAACTTGAGCTTTATAGCGGTTGCCTGACGGCTGACTTTCGCCGATTGGCCGTACACATGTTCTCTCGCTGCTCTAGACTTTTAAGCTGCGAACATGTAGATTGAAAGTGCTGTCGAGCAGCGCCCAAAAGATTAACACAAATTGACGCCATCAAACTTAGTAGGCGTAGGGGCAGGCTAAGGCCAGTAACGTTGCACTTTGGCAGATCGTATAAAGAAATCAAATGAGGTTATGTTTTAAAGTAAAGCCTTTTCATGTTTTTAGTATACAAAAAACCAAGGTTGTTTTACGCAGTGACTGAGTGTTTTTGTTTTCAGCTGCCGCTACGTTCGAAATTTTTAAATTCAATTCAAAAATTAAAGTATATTTTCATTCACAAAAGAAGCTTTGTCATTACTACTGTTTGGCTTCTGAATTGTTTATCGTTCGCCTGAAAAAATCGCCAGTGAATTTTAAAATTTTAATAATCCTCAGAGCAACTTCTTTGAATTGTGGGAGCTAAAGTAAGAATATGTAGTTTAAAGCAACATGCTTCTTTGATGATGAATGAAGCCATTTACTTAAGTCAAAATATCAACAGAGTCTATCTTGCCTCTTGCCTCATTGAATATTTATTTCGATTCTTTTTTTGGCCCTATATTGCATTCTATTCCATATGCCTTTCTGCGGAAATCAAAATATTTCGTTAATTTTTAAATTTTGCCGATTTTCTATCGAAATTGAAGATGTTGCCTCCTCATCCATTGTAATCTGCTGCTGACTGCCGACGGTATCAGGCTTTCACTCTTCGATTCGCACATTTCACGCTAACGAGGCGACTCGCATGCGTCGATATAAATGATTAATGGTAAAAGTTGCAGAGATGCTGAACGGCGATGAGCCCACACACACTTTGAAGCTAGGCAACGACAGCCGATGCCGAATCTTTGCTACTTCTGCAAATGTTGCAAGCTGCAGCAGTGCAATTGTGTGCACTTCCTACTGGAATGACAACAAAATTGCTTGTTGATTTCCGACAAAGCGTTTCCACTTCACCTCTTCCATTCGTTGACTCGGTGTTTTGGGCGTGTAGTTTGCGCTTGCTTGGGTAACCACTACAGCAGCAACAACAACAACGGCCACGAATAGTTTTAGTCAGAACTACTTAAGTGAGTTGACTTGATGAGTGCATAGTTCGACTGGTTAGTCGCTCGGTCGGTTATTACTTTGTCTGTGCTTTTCTTCCGTTTCCCCTTCTCATGCTCTTTGCTTTATTTCGATGCAAATTGAGCGCATTCAGGTTAGCAAGCTACGTGTATCGCAACGTCAACATCGCTTGCTGGAGAGAAGAAGAGCTTCATTGTTGCAACGAAGACAAGCCGACTAATGACGGTGACTATGCCGTTGCTAATGACGGTTAGACGATAACGGATGAAGTTGGCCACCGCTGAGCTATGTTATATCCGCAAATTTACTTTGTATGCGCGAATATTGCCACGTGTTTCACAGGTGGGTGTGCCACTTATCTGCTCAGAGTTCCAGCGAAAGGGTATATTTCTTTCCAACTTTCAGTGTACACTCATTTCAGTATACTCTTCGCTTCTGCAACTTTTGTAAACTGACAAAATTTCCGCATTCCAATTTCTGCAATTCTGCATATTTTAATATAGATGAATGGGCTTGAAGTTAGCTGAGACTAATGAAGCGCTAATGAACTGTGACAATGCGATAAGTCGACGCAATAAGAATTGAAATGCTCAAATAAATGACAACCGGGGTAGAAGTGGAGTAACTTTGCGCACAATTATGCCACATAGAATAAAACTAAGCTAGCACGCAGGCCATTTCATTTTCATAAAATAAAAATCAGAGATTCGAGTTCTTATATTAAATGAGCGCTATGGCCAAGAATGGATAGTGTGGATGCTATACAGCATGGAGTAAAGTGGATATTCATAAAGCAAACTCTCTGTCTTTACTAAACAATTTTAAAATTTTTTAATTGCCAGATGCGTTCAAAATGGCAATATTATAATATAAAGACTTGACTACGTTTTTATTTTTTATTCGCTTTGAATATATGAAAATACCGTAGTGCTGTGATGGAACGTGCCATTTATGGAATTCGATATGAGCTTCATCGCTTATTGTCCTTTTCTGAGCTTTGGCAAATATTAGCAGAAACACTGCATGTAAAGCGAAGGCAGAATTTTGAACAACAAAAAAACGAAAAGAGATTTAACAAAACAAATCGAAAACTAATAACTCTTTGCTTATTTTCGTTTGCATACACTCCCGGGGCGTATACGCAACAGCAGGCGAATTGCAATCGAAACTTTGGTGACATTTGCGCCGAGCGTTGTGATATGAAACTGATTATACACACACGTACATGCAGATATTATTGTAGCTGATAAAAATATAAAATTTCACAAACGCTCGTTGGAAGTGATAACGTTGCGTGGCGACGAGCCAGCAGAAAAGGCTCAATGGACGCAAAACTAAGGCAAGGGCTTCTGCGTGTTCACACCCAATTCTATTCGCAATACATCGGCGATTGTGATTCTCACTTTATGATTGCGCTACTACAAAGCTATACGTTTTATCGCTGATATGTTTAACATTTTTGCCGGCTATATGAATGAAAAATGCGTTTAGAATGAGAACCGTCCGAAGTCATGCTCCGATAGCTGTGGCTTTTTCCTGCATAATATTTAAATGAACGTCATGATTTTCCCTCTGATTGAAACCCGCTGTTATCATCTTTAATTTGCTGAAAAGAGGAGACTGAAATAAACGTTTTCGGTTGAAAATTTAATTCTTCTCTGAAAAAACTGCGTACATTTTCCAAACAAAATCGTTGAACGTTTTTAGCCTGCAGCAGGAAAATTGATCGAATTCCCTGGAAATGACTCGTCTTTTTACGCTAGGTGTGAACAATTTGCTTATTTTTGTGAAACCTTTTTTCTTTTCTGAATAATTGCATAATTTCTTTGTTTCGGCATAATGCGTAGTCAAGTCATTATGTTCTAGTAACGAGAGCCAACATATGGTTTAGTACGCAGTGTTTCTACTTACTAGATACTCATATATGCGTATGTGCTACCCATCAACAATGTTGCAGCATTTGGAAATGTCCCAACTGATTGCAAAGCAGATGAAAGACGTCCCTGCACTGCCACATTAGAGGAAGATATCTCAAAAAAAATTCGAAAAACACTCAACGCGGGGAGCGAAACGAGCAGACGAGCGAAAAATGCGAAATAAGCGCACAGCTGCAATATTCGCAGAGAAAATTGAAAATTAGAGTAAATTGTGAACAAAGCGAGGAAACAGCAGACGATAAAAGTGATTGAGGCAAACATGCGGCAGCGGTGCACCTTGCCACGCCACCGGCAACAGGAGTTGCAAAGACGATTTCTCAGCGGAATCAAGTGTGACAGTCATGTGCGAAACGCACGCACACATGCGAGCGTAGCTAGGCGACGTCAACTGTTGTGTATTTTTTTGTGCCGTTACTTGAAATGCTTCCCTACTCTTGCCTGCTGCTGTTGCAGTTGCACGAATTGCTGTATATAAAATGAAACGATATTGCGAATTGTAGCTAAACAGAACGCAAAGGATTATTAGTTTGTGTGAAATGAGGGATTGCGCTGCAGCACTCCAGCCCTCGGCTGCGCAGCAATCATCTTTGCCTGAAACATATTTTCGGCAATGTGTTGCCGGTGCAAGATCAAAAAGTTGACACAGGTGCTGCACTGAAAGGTTACAGTTGCCACTTACAGCAATTTCCGGTGTAACATTGCATTTGCCGAAAAGCGCAATTGAACGCACACACGAATAATAATGTCTCTTCACATGTGACAATTCGCCATTCATATGGCTTACCAAGCTCGAGTTGTGAGCGCAACAATTTCATCCGGAAATCAGTTGCTTTCCACATCAAACACAATATTGACAGCATTGATCCTTACAACAGTAAAACACCCTTAATCGCACTGCACCCACACTCATATACACTCATGTATAAGGGAGTATGTCAGTAGTTGAGCAAGCAAATATTCTCGGAAATTTGTTGCCGGCTATGAATATCGTCTTCTGCCGTTATACCTTGCACCGCATACTTGTTCGTAGAAATGTGGAGGTATGCGAAATAGCACAACAATGTGCCCATTGTGCTGGCGACACTTAAGGGTCGCAGTGGCAGCACTGGATGGGACAACTTATCGAAAGACAGCAGAAGCCATCAACTTTAGTTCTGGTAGCAAAAGCAACGTAAGCAGAATTTACCCACCTACATCTGCGTCACGTAAACGCTCCAGCCATTATTGCATTTTCACTCATTTAACCAACTGGCAGCAGCAACAGAAATCAGGCATCAGTGATAACTGGCATACAAATTCCGATGGATTGGTGAAGACAGCACTTGGATTGTCGGTATGTTAACTGTTTGTGGCATCGATATTTCTTCATACTTGATGACTTCCTTCGGATGAGTATCTTTCAGGACGTGCACTGCTGCCTCTCATTAAACTAATAAAGGAATCCGAAGAATATTTCAGTTTTGAAGTACCAAATATGCGCTCCTTAGACAATTCGCCCGACTTTCTTCGGTGGAGTCGGAAAACATTTGTATTTTTGTGGACCACTGTGTCTATGTTTTTTAAATGCCAAAATACTGATTGTTCGCAATTGGCAAATCTACTTTTCCAAAAAGCGAGTATTGTCGCATTTATGACTTCTCGAAGCAATTTGCGCTTTAGTGTTATTGCACTCGTAAGATGTGAGTATTGTTTTGTGCACAAAATTTATGGCCGCCTCTGGTAGTTGTTTGCTGGGCGCATACGCCCACCATTGTGGCAATAGTTCGGCGAATTTCTGCTGACGTTGCACGCACTTGCACGCCTCCGTTTGCACTCAACTCGCTCGTACTCTGAGTCATACGGTTGTCGCCGCATAACACCAAGCACGCGGTGATGGGAATGTGGCGGGGCACATGCCCTTTGCTCCGACACGTCTTGTTTACCGTTCGCACAGCTCGAGTTCTCCGTTTGTCGCTCGTAAACCTCGGCTCGGCGCACGTAAGCAGTTTACGTGTCGTTTTCTTGGAAAAGATTTTGCATTGCACACAAGCCAGGGCACATGAGCAGCTGAATGAGACTTTCTGCGGCAAACCGAGTTTACTTTGTGGGGCAAAAGCAGCTTGATTTGTTGCGAATATTGCTAGACTCGCGTGCGTGGGACTTCGGGAATTAATCAAGTGAAAATAGGTGTGAACACGCACCGAGTTCAAGAGCCATATGGAGCACATGTTGTTTTTGATGATACCTGAAAATGCAATAACAGTATACCTTGTATGTTTAAGTGGAAAAGCTCAAATACCCAGCAGGGAAATAAATGCTCTCTTTAGTATAATTTAGTTAACAAATTTCGGCGCTCATAAAAATGTATGAGAGTAACATTTGAAGTGAAGAAATTCTTTGGCTTAGATGCCCGTCTTCATATGGTAGCAATAAAATGGAACTTTCCTCCTGGACTTTAGGCAACATGGACCTCCCATTTAATCAAAAATAATGTTCGCTCCTTCGAACACAGGATCTAATTAAAAGTCACTTTAGTCATTATACAACGAATATTTTAATTTAATGAAAACAGTTAACGGATTGGTATTTGATTGCAGTTATTATTATTATTGATTAAATTATCAAATCCGTTTGTTTACATAAATATGTATGTTTCATTTACCTTTAGGGCAATCATGGTCAAATGGAATCAAGTGTGCAGAGCAATCACTACAACAGATTTGCTCTGCTCTACAGATGTTTTCGAAATAAATGAAAATAAATGCATTTGCAAATAACTAAATCGCTTCCATTACAATTTAATTACTGAGAATTTCCCATAAATTTGCTGCACACACCTCATTGAGTCGATTTGTCGAATGCCATTGGAATATCGAAGTCGAAAAATTGCATAAAATGCCGCACAGTCGGTTGCAAATGTGTGTAAACACAATTTGAATTCCATTCGCAGGGTTTTTTCCCTGCAGCAGTCGGCATATCACGCAGAATGACCGACAATGGAAAATATGTCGGTGAAATGCTGCACTGACCACCGGCGGGCCCTGCGGGCGTGGCGTTTGCGCGACATATTTTACTGAGTGCAATAAATTAATTTGCTTCGGCCAATAAATAAATGCAGAGTTGGGATTTTCACAGCTGTGCAACACTGTGTTGTGGGTCAGCGGCTCATACATATTGCTCATTGCACTTTCATGCATGGCTTGCGGAAGAGTGGAGTTAGGCTGCGTCGAACGAGTTAATTTGAATATTTAACTTTATCAGCTTCGCCGGCCAACGTAATTATTTATGTGCTTACAATGAGCGAGTAACCTTGATAATCTGTATTATTTAACTGTAAATGAGGGTTTTCGGCCTGCAATTAAAATAAAATTATGTCAGATTTTAAAACAATTATTGATTTATTTCACAATAAAATTGCTATATACTCTTTCTTCTACGAATCTCATTGTATTAAATATTCGTGGAAATTCTCACAAAAAGAAATTAAAGAGGCCATGCCAGGTCTACTTATATGCTGTGCATTCAAGTGAAAGTCCGGGAAAATAATTCTTGTGAGAGCTTTGCTTAAATTGCTTCCGATTGCTTTCTATGCTAGTACATGCATACATGCAAGTACTAACGTATCCATATTTGAAGTTCGTGCTAGTGCTGTTACATATATTCAAATCTGAAATTTCATTACCAACTCAAAGGAATAAACTCGAATATATGAACATTTCTGTACATACATATGTATATGCTGGACGCTGCACCGTCCGCCTCTCCAAGCATTAGCGCTGGTGTTCTTAATGATAAGCGCTCAAACACAGCCACGTCGGCCTGCCAGCAGCCCTTTTATTGGGCAGCAATATTTTCTTAAACACATACTTCACGTCAGTCTAGCTAGGATAGGAAGTCCTTAACTCATATGACAGATTTATTATGCGAGTTAAAATACAAATGTCCATCCATTGGCATAATGACCAAAACACATGCATGTATATAAGTAGCAAGTCCACAGGGAACCGTACGGAAGAGGACTTACACAAGTAAATGTCTCTCATGAGATATGTCTTTACTTTACACGTCCACATCCATAGACTTGCCTATCTGCAAGCACAGCGCATTGGGCAAGTGGCATAAAATTTACGTTAAATTCTTCCTTCCATCTATGAGGAGATGTGCTGCAGCTCGGTGGACTGGCATTTCTGCGCTGAGGTGAAAATGAATTATTGCGATGACGAGGAATGGTTCGCCTTCTGGAACAGTCAGCCAAGGCATTTATTGGAACCACACATAAATAATGTGAACACGCCAATGAATGAATGTAAACATGTATGTACGTATGCATGCTCTTGTATTCACATAGAATGTCTGCTCAAAAGAAATTCGAAATTTATGAGTTCGCATTTAATTGCGTTCAAGGCTACCTGTGCGTCACAGATATTCTCACGCTCTCAGTCACCATGATATCGGTACATATGTATGAGAAGAATACTTCATTTCCAGAATTCATACCATATTTAATTTGAGATTTCAATAATCCCTTCAGTTTCTTCGAAAACATTCCTCTCACTTCGATCGCCCCGTTCAAAAGCAATTCGTGTGGTTGTATGTGCGTCTCGCTTTACTGGCTGTGCTAGCTGTGACTTAATGTGAAAATTAATTCGGACAACCATAATTCATAGTGTAAATACGAAGAACGCACTTCCGATGAAGTACCGTTGTGCATTTTTTGCATAAATATGTGTGTGTACACATGTATTGATGTTGTCATATTCATATTCCCATTAATTATGTTTTCGGTTATTTCTAGTGGTCATCTATCTAAATGTGCCTTATAGACTCAGAATTATAATGGAATATTAGCGCTTGTGGATTAGACCGACATCCACCGAAAAATATGATCAAATCGGTATTTACCCGGTACTCGTGAACCAAATTAATTGTCAGCCCAGATTGTTTCCTTTTAATTGGGCAAATCAGGCATAAATGGAGATTTCGATATCGATTTCGAGGTTACGAGAACCCTAGCGCAGCCTCCTTTTATATCGGGTCATTTGTAAAATGTCTTAATGAACCTAAAGGGACAAATTTATCTGTAACTTGTTGATAAAATTACCAAAAATCGGTTCAGATATTTTTACTTTACTGTCCCTATTTATTTTCAGCATATGAAAAGTTTTATCGCTTTTAATATTCCAAATGCTTTCTACGCAGGTTTCTATGGCTTTTTACCAGCATGGAGTCTATAATACAATTACGATTCAATTTCCTGTCAATTTCGCCATGGAATATTGTGTGTCAAGTCCCTAAAACTATTTGGCTGAGAAACTAGCGCGCAATCAGGCACTGATGAGACAAGGGAACGTTAGGAATCAGATTGCAAGCTAATTACTATATTATTTTTCCCGCTAAAGGAAGGGACGCTGCAGAAGGTACACATTTACTCTCAGATTTTTTCTGAAAGTTAGATTTTTTTACCTTCTAATTATAGTATATGGACAATAATATCTTTGAGCTACTTGATAGCTTCGCTATTTTGAAAGTATAGACTTTGAATAAAAGGATTCTTGAGAACTTGTAAAGCATGTAAATAAAGGAACAAAAATGTATGATACTTGTTTTAAAAAATCAAATCAAATTCTTATACCGTTTGAAGCCCCGGTATCCTTTTTGCCAGAGCGCGCAGCATTGCAAGCATGGTAAAGAGTATGAAGTATGTTTGTTTGCAACAACAACAACAAAATTAGTGTGTACAATACACGGAATTGTTTTTATTTAGCGGAATAGCGCCAACAGCCTGCTATTTGACATTCAATGAACTTTTCGCATATACCGCAACTTGGAAACGTAATTAAATTCTCATTAATGCCATTGAACACATATTACACGATTTTAGCTGAGCTTCATTTACTCAGCCCACGTACTCGTACACCTATTTACCGATGTTGTTGCTCGCGGAAAATGCAATAATGTCGCAATGCAAATACATTCTACACATTCGCATTTTCATCTCACATTCCGCTGCAGCTCTAAGCCGACACACACTAACATGCTAGCTCCTGCGTGTGAATTAATGTCATACAACAGCTCAGAGGCGAAGCAGGAGCAGGAGTGAGTACGTTTCGTATTATTTAATTAACAAGAGTATAGTTTGCGATTCCCTTCTCAATTGAATCCCTGGTAAAAGGTAAAAGTTTTGCCAGCTCGAATTGCTTGAGCTTTCAAAATGAGTCTCCTTAAGACTTCAAAATTTTAGAATACGATCTTTTTTCTCAAGTGCGCTCCTCCAGGCTGAATGGAATGATTAAACCAATGTGGCGTGCTTGATTAATTTTTATTTAGAATTCTTAATTCTTTTTTCTGCGTTTGCAAGTATCCCTCTGCATGACCACGCGTCCATACAATATATAAATCTGCAGAAATCGAAAAGCGCTAAGTTAAGGCCAACATGTAACGACGAGCACAAACAGTTTGCCTCCAAATGTGTTGCATGGAAAGGCAAAGCATAAACAAGTTTTAGGAAAATATAAATGAACTTTCTTCAAACGGACTCACCCAGCCAAATGAGGAACCAGCCGGTGCAGTCTGAAATTGAGTTGCAGTGCACTTCAGTCAGAGAGTTGCAAATTACTTTCTAGTTCAATTAAAAGTGCCGGCAAGAGCTGTCAGTCTGTGTCTGCGGCTCGAAGCAAGTCTTCTAGAGCAGCAGCCGTTGCTCGTTCAATTCGAAGCAGAAATGTGGAAGCTAAGAAATAGAGTTCCAACCAATATATTGTGGTAGTGACTTGCGGCATTGCAGTAGAAGAGGTGTCAGGTTGGTTTAGAGGCAAATTGCTCGAATTTCAGCAGTCGCTTTACTTGTATTAACTATTCCAAGTGTCTTGGCTTAGTTTTTAATTTGAGAAATTTGTTAAAAACACACGAAATTTGAATTCATTATTGAGTTTCGCACTGCAAGAAGAAAATCCTGAGGAAATTCAACATACACATGCCATATTTATTGTTGTATATGAAGAAGTAGTTGAAATGCTGTCTGTTACTTAGTCGTATTCAGGCTCCAATCATTACATATTATATATTTTAATATCAGTTTGCATATATAACAAGAAAGGATAAGATCGGGCGTAACCGATTATTTTATATTCTCACAATTTATTTATTTACTAAACTGTTAAATGGGCTATGCTATATCTCGATTTCGCCCATCAATAATATTTTCGAAAATATTCCCAAATATATATAGCTTTGAATTCGCACAACAGTTGCCTATTTTCACATTGATTTATTAGAAATCTAAATTTTGAGAAAAATTCGAATTTTCAAAATTCAGCCTGACCAACACCTTTCATTCAAATCATAATAATTTACTAAAATATCCGAATATCTTTATGAAATTTTCAGTGTTATCAAGCTTATCACATGTAGTTTTTAAAATTTAAAATTAACATGATACAACAGTATCGTATTTAAATAATTTCAAACTCTCCGCTTCATGTCCATAACTCTGTGTAAATTATAGCAACGGGACTTAAAAATATAGTAAACGGTAGCTGAGACAATCAACTATAGATACAGAGTAAGTTTAATTTTTGTTGAAATTTGCACAAATTTTTTATATAATAAAGAAAATTCCAAAATATTCATAATTTTCATCCCACGTCCGTTAAAAATATAAATAAAATTGATTTCACGAGACCCTCTTTCAATATCAACAAAGTTAACATAATAAAATCTCTTAACTTTCCACAAACCTAACCTCAAGTGATCTTTCAAAATGTAAATAAACCCCTGTCAAAGGTCAATGACCTCAGCCAAAATGTAAACAAACCCTGACCAAAAGATCAATGACCTCGGCCAAAATGTAAACAAACCCTAACCAAAGGTCGGTGACCTCGGCCAAAGGTTTGTTTACATTGTGTGGTTCAGATGATGCCAGGTTTTCATTAGGGGATCACGTGATGTAAGGTATGGTGTCACTTGGAAATTACGTGATCTCCTAATGACACAAAACAAAACTTGGCGTGATTCCCAAATGTAAAAAAACATAAACTCACGTGATCTCCTAATGGCACCGAACAAAACATAACGTGATCCCCAAATGGAAACACACGTGATCCCCACATTTAAACATTCAAAACATCACGTGGCACCATATCTAACATCATGTGATCCTAAGATGTAAGCAAACATGACCTCAAGTGATTACCAAACGAAAACAGACTTGACATCACGTGATCGAAATGTAAACGTGATACCCATATGTAACAAAACACGTGATTACATGACATCAACATGATCTCCTTAGGAGACACCAAACAAAATATCACGTGATTCCCAAATTTAAACAAACATAACATCACGTGATCTCCTAATGGCACCAAACAAAACAACACGTAATCCCCAAATAGTAACACACGTGATCACCACATGTAATCAAACTTGAAATCACGTGATTTTTAAGTGACACCATATCTTACATCACGTGATCCCCAAATGTAAACAAACTTGACATCTCGTGAACTAAACAATGTAAACAAACCTTTGGCCGAGGTCATTGACCTTTGGTCAGGGGGTTGTTTACATTTTGAAGGATCACTTGAGGTTAGGTTTTTTAGAGGTAGGGGATTTTATTATGTTGTTGTTGTTGATATTTTAGGTGGGTCTCGTGAAATCAGTTTAATTTATATTTTTAAGGGACGTAGGATAAAAATGATGAAAATTTTCGAATTTCCTCTATTATATAAAAAATGTGCAAATTTTTCAAACATTTCAACAAAAATTAAACTTACTATACATCTATAGCAGATTGTCTCAGCTACCGTTTGCTATATGTTTGAGTCCCGTAGCTTTAATTTATATAGAGTTATGGGCAATGAAGCGAAGAATTTGAAATTCTTTATATACGATAGTGCTGAACTTTTCAGTATTTTCATGAAAAGGAACACATGCTTCCATTTTAAGTTTCAAAAATAACAAGTGATAAGCTTAATAACACTGAAAATTTCATAAAGATATTCGAAAATTTGAGTAAATTATTATGATTTGAATGAAAGGTGTTGGTCAGGCTGAATTTTGAAAATTCGATTTTTCTCAAAATTTAGGTTTCTAATAAATCTAAATAAAAATAATCAACTGTTGAGAGTACAATAAATTATTTTCGCTTAGTTATAGCAAGTTTTTTTTTACTTAATGCCATTTTGTAGGCGGTGCAATGGTCCGAATTCGCGAATCTACAACCAACCTTTTCAACCAATCCATCCATTCCGCTAGGTAATGCGAGTACATCAACACATCTCAAAATTTACTCAAGTCTTCGCTTGCATGGACAGTCAGAACAGTTACAAACTACCGTTATATGATCGAAATTATTATCTCTCTCTCCTCTTTGTGCAACATGTTGTGAGAGTATGAAAATCGAACTTTTCAGTAGAGACATTAATAAAAGGTAGAGTCTAAATTCGAGACACTGATTCGGATGGTTGTCCTGCAAGTTAGTTTTTGGTGTGACAGATGTATCCTATAACATGGATCACTTATTCTAAAAGTTGCTGCTCTCAGTTTAATTACAATTCGAAATTATTTGCGATTAGCACCTACAACATACGAATTGTTCGGTAATGAGAAAGAGAACTGATGGTAAACATTTGACTGCAATTTGTAGACACATCGAGACGATAAATCTTGCCGGTGAGTTATTGTTCACACTTGACTAGAAAAATTTGCAATCAACCTTGAATTAAACTAAATTGAATTGAATGTACCGTTGTGTGCTTTTGTGTGTGTGTGTGTTGTAACTACCGTAAATGCAATGCAGAAGAGCAACTTTCTCAGGGTTTTTATTGCTCATTTCGCCTTATTTGTAAGTGCACTTCGATAAATTCGCATTATCTAACGGTGAAAACTTTGTGTTTTTACATTCGACGATTGTCAGGCGATTTGTCGCTGCATACATTACCGGCACTGGCAAACCAAATGCCCGTGTGCAGTGTGTGTCCATGCTGTTGTTGCAGTTACTTTGCTCTGCTCACTTTTGCCTCACTCTATGCTTACCTGTCCAATTGCCCGTTGAATTGATACTATTTTTAATACTCTCTCTGTCGATTTGTTCGCGTTCTTTTTGGTGCGTTTACGACTTACAACTAACCTTCAATTTGAACAATTCAAATGCCATTTATTTTCATTGTCAGCCAGTTTGGGAGCTTTCTTTGCACTAAAGACAGCTGGAAGTTTATGCGCCTAAAAGTATATACCATAAAAGACTTGCTTGCACACCGAACAACCCACGCACGCAAGCATTGCCATCGTAAATACGCTTCTCTCTTATGTCTGCAACACCAACTTTGGCACTTTGACGCGAGAAACTTTCTGCTTAGACACCTACATAAATACTGGTATGTGAGTGCGCTTGTTTAAAATGCTTACAATGGCAATTTCCTTTGTCACTGGGCGTTCACCAAGAGTTATAGCTTTCCAGGGGCTCAGTCCAAGGCCTAAAGACGGCTCGTTCATCTTTTTGTATTTCGTGAGGCTAAAGTAGTCAGGTAAAGACTCAGCACAAGGGTGCTAGGCGTAGAACGAGAGGGCTGAGGTTGGCTGGTAACATCGTCATGTTCGAAAGTCCCACTGAATCTCTTACAAAGCTGTTGAACTTGCGAAGTCAAATGTGCCGTATGAGTTTTTACCAACTTAAATCTTACTTTGATTTGTTGCAAAGTTTATCGCAGTCTTCTCGACTCGGCTCCTCTGAATCGAATGCAAATGTTCTTCGCCATTTACGCTTTATTTCCTGCTTGTCCTTGCCCTTCCCCTTCTGCTGCTCCGCATGCTGCATGAACTTTTCAAACAATATTTCCTATGCAATGAACATATTCAATAATGTGTGTTTCCATGTGTGGGCATATGAAAATGTTCGTACAACTACTTAGGCTAATGCAATTGCCGTTATTATTCACTGTAGAAGGTCCAAAAGAGTGTAAAAGGTCCAAAAGAGTGCAGCGTTATTAAGGTTGCTAGCAACTAATACTCGGAAGATTGACTATATTAAAATTGATTTCTGTTGATTGAAGTGGGAAAATAGAAGCTTGGTTCTGAGCAGAGATTGGAGATGGACCAATAAACGACCTTACAATGAGGGTTTAGCCTCAATGTCTTATTTTCGTCCCTTTACTCTCTTACAACTAGCAGTAAGCGGTACCCGAAAGGACATACGATTGTCATTTGCCTCACAAACCGACGAGCTGTGTGGCAAACATAACTATTCTAATGTATAATTAAATGGATAGACTTGTATTCTGTACACTCCAACCATGCTATACGTTAGATATTGCTTTGAAGATAATCAATCATAAATATCTGCCCTCTCTCTGGCTACTTCTCCGCACGTCTCTTTGCTAAGCAGCTATTTGTCAATTCTCCTTTGACATTCATCACAGTTTGATTGACTTACTATTCCCGAGTTATCGTGTATTTGTAGTCAGTGAGTTGACAAATTGCTACTTTAGTCAGACGTCGAATGACAACCGCTCACTCATTTGAACAATAGACAGAATGCATATGTCGTATTTTTTGAATGCAATTAGTTAAATTTCTAAGAGAGAGAGAGAGAGAAAGTGAGTGCACTATATGAAATTACAATTTTCAAATTGCTTGTTAATCGTATGGATCTCATCATACTCGAGACTACAAGATGAATTTAATTACTTTCTGTGCTATTTATATACCGCTTAGGAGAATACTCCCTGAAAACGGCTCTATTGTTCTCAAAGAACTTTTGTGAAAGGTGGAGCACACAAAATAGACGCATTGTAGCTGAGGGAAACCATTACTGTGATTACTTGTAATATTCTTAGGCGGCATATTTTAGTTCTATCCATCAAAGTAATTTCTTTAAATGTAACGGTGTATCATATAAGTATATTGCCATGAATACTTAAGTGCACAAAAAGCGTACGCCTACTTTGTGATGAACCCAAATGAAGAATGTCAATATGTCATTATACTCGCTAGTCCATGAGGTAAACATATATAACCACATTATTTCAATTAAAGTTAAGAACATATGTTGCCGCCAAATTGACGCAAGCCATAATTGGAAGATACATTACGATTATATTTTTTTCAAAATGTCCGCCCATCAGCGTTATTTGAACGAAAACAAAAAAAAAAACAATAAAAGCCTCGACACACCTGCTGCACTCCACCTGCCCGCACTCTGCTGCTGGCATATGTACGTTCTGCGGTTATGCCTCGGAAATGAGGCTCTCGGTTGGTTCGTTGGACGCCAGCCGTGCGTTGAAATAATGATTCGCGAGCTTAATTAACCAACCGCAAATCTGTCATGATTCCGGGCAATTAATTTCAGATGAGCAACAATTTTTATGATTCCGTACGCATATTTACTGCCGCAAATATTCGTAATTACACATACATATCGTATGTTCCATAAAACAAACGACGCCATAAGAAGGCAACATCAGTGACAGCAAACACTAATTTATTCCGCGCACATCCTCCCTTCAAAGAAAGGCAAAAATCAGAATTCGTTGCGAACGCTGTGTCACATGAAAATGAATAAATATTTGCGAATATATAAAGTCTAAGAAATCTCGTCGTGAAAAATTTATTAATGCGTGCGGTAAGACCGGTTACGTGTGGGCTTGTGAGCTGATGGTTGTTGTGTGGTGACGCTATAAACCCTGGCACCGCGGTTAATGTGGGGTACGAATATTGCGCAACGCACAACTGTAACTGTTTGCTGTCACTGCGGAAAGGAGGAGATAGACCATATGCGCGTCTATACGCCGTTCAAGCGTCTATGCAGAAAGCAATCTATCCCCTCCCTCAGACTTTCCTCACTTTAGTGAAAATATACTGGAAGAATATGCATATGCAATGTTTCTGAACTCAATTATTTATGTCTGAACAAATTATTTAGCGAAAATGTAGTCCTTATTTGCTAAAATTTTCAGGAATGTTTGGATCTCAAATAGCAAAGATCATGTCAAGAATCCAAATTGTATATTTCCTTTAAGAATGACTGATACTTTTCAGTTCAAGGGACTTCTTAAAGGCAACGTTTTCTTATAAACCTTGAGCGTCTATTACATATTGTGCATAAAGACAGTTTGTCATTGTCCAAATATGACTGCCTATAACCGCTTCAAATATGATATAAATGTATATACCGCATAAGCTAACGGTGATTATTTAGAGCACCCATTCAATTTTACTACCACAATTATAGCGAATATAACGGCTTTTTTTAGCATTAGCATTAGATAAATTATTATATTTGACTACACGACTGCCACGAGCGTTGAAGCGTTTCGAACAAGACTGAAGCGATGTCAAACGGCCATTAAAAAGCCGGAAAATGCCAAACATGAAGTGGAAAGACGGACAGTTGCCGGCAGAAGTGATGGACATAATGTTATGGTCGCCGCAAAAGAGCTTTTCAGAAATGCCAAATGCCAGCATAAAATAAAAATGAAGCCTTGTCGCAAATATATATATTTTGTATATGGTACGAGGGCTGCTATATATATTTCTGGCCTAGGCAACACTAAGTGTTGCCAGGTGCAATCTGGCATTTCCATTGGAAAGTTTGACATTTTTTAGCATAACATCACTCAGAACGTTTTGTCATTTAATCGTGAATTGTTTTATTTACATGGATCGGCCAAAAAATGGAATTAACTCGTGAACATTTTCGTGCGATCATTTTTCACAACTTTCGACGTGGATTATCGCGACAAGAGTGCATCGATGAACTAAAATCTTTGTATGGCTATGAATCACCATCCTATAGCACTGTGAAAAACTGGTACAACGAATTCAATCGTGGCCGACGCTCGCTGAAAGACGAATTCCGTGAAGGTCGTCCAAAAACAGCCGTTGTGCCAGAAAACATCGATGCCGTACGTGAACTGATAATACAAGACCGTCATGTAACATACCTTCAGATAGAGGCATGCCTATGCATTTCTCCCACCAACATACATTTCATATTGCATGAACACCTGGCCGTAAAAAAGGTTTGTTCTCGTTGGATCCCGCACAATTTGACAATCGCTCAAAAAAAGTGCTTCGAAAATTGGTTTGAGCGCATGCAAAAGTGTATAAATCTTGATGGAGAATATTTTGAAAAACAATAAAACCATTTTCGTTGATAAATATTCCCACTTTCATTATTAGGCCAGAAATATATATAGCAGCCCTCGTAAATACATATACATATATACAGATATTGTGCGAAATATGTATGTAATGGTTCGTCAAAAAACCAGATCATCCTTCTGTGAATGTGAACATAAGTCAAACTTGTTTGTTTTTCGGTTGTTCATTTTTCTTTTGTGGTCTTTCATTTGCGTATTCTTTTCTTCAAATGTTGTTGTTGTCTTTGCGCTGCGCGTATTTTCGCCGCTAAATCGCTTGACCAACGCCATTTTTTATAATATAAAAATAAAATTTCATTGCTTAAAGTTTCTCCTGCTTATCATTTATTTTTGCAACTTTTCCAATATTCGCATTGCCTCAGATTTGTCAAAACTTTCAAACGTTTTTACTAACTCAGAGTTTTGGCAATTCGACTGTGTGTTGGTGCTGTTACAACCTTTAACCTGGAAATGTAAGTTAAAATGATTTATCGTTTTGTTGTCAAAGAATTACAGGAGTGAAATGCTCAGATAACCTCAATAAGGGAAAATAATAATTATGATGTCAATTTTTGAGCCAAAGTATGAATCTGCAAATTTAAAGACTAAAAAGAAATTGAAAATAAGAAAATCAAGTTAATTTCCGAAAATTATTCGCAACATCTACGACTTCAATAAATTGCAAGGTTTACTTTTACTGATATTCATCGGAATGAGCTGCTGTTTGCCTCCGGTTTCAGAATTTAACTTACCGTATAACTATTTCCGAAATATTTAGTATTATGGAGAAATTGAAACCGAGCAAATGCTTCTCAAATACTTCTATAATAGCTAACGAATGAAGTTATATTGAATATAGAAGAGGAGGCTTATCGACTCTGCCTGTGCTTTCGTGTATTTAATGTCAATGTGCGCAATTTGAAATCAGCTTAACTGTTCGAATGCTCATGTGATTGCAGGTTCGGAAGTTTGTAGTTTATGTGGTCGGTAATGCATTTTCCGGAAGATTCAGAGTCATTTTGCACTTGCGATTCAGCAATGTCAATAGCTTGTGAGAGACATTCGTTATGGTTACCCGAGTGTTTATTCGTATTCGGGCTACACTTATCTATACGCACACACATATTAAAACTGTTGAAGCAAACAAGTTCATTATGCCACATAAACACGTTTATTTGAATATCACAAGTGTATTAGGTACTTTATGTGCATCCTTAACCGAATCTTAATACGTCTAGATTTCTACATTTGCACACGCTACCGACTTTTAGCGTACATGTCTTCTTATGGCCTAATGACGGTGGCTTCAAGGTTCTACATCGCTTGGAAACAAATTTTGCTCACGTACTTACCCAAGCGTATAAACTGTCGTTGTTGTTGGCATTGGAGCAAAGCAAGTGCCTAATGATGTTTTCGCATATTAACTGGATTTACGCGTTTATTCGTGCTACAATAAAGCATTACAACAACCTCGTCAAATCACAGCGAACACCAAGGTGACGTGTGTATATCTATATATACTACGTACATATATGTATGTACGAAGATGTGTATTAGTTGATGCTCGGCATCACGCTCCTTGAACTCACATTTGTTTATTTTGCTTAAATAATCACGTTTATGCTCAGAGCACTAGTTTTACACCAGAAAACTAGGGAAGGTGTGGTGATATGTATATATATATATGGTATATTTGTTACTGATACTCCTGTGAGGAGAATAATGGCCACGTATGCATATGTATACATTCATATATGATGCCGAGAATTATTGCAGTCGTACGAAATATTTGTAAACGAAAAATATGAAAACAAAAATGTATTTTTTTTATTTTGGAAATTTTATCAATGGTGGCAGTGTAAACATTTTTGTTTTTCATGTGTGTGGCAGAATATTTATCTCACCTTTTTATTCCTGGTTGATATTTATAATCAAATTTCAACTATAATCGGGTGTTTACTATAAACCGACACAACGACACCCGCAAGGCTTTCTTCCGCCCACACATATATAGCCACGTCTGAGGTTACCAACACTTGTTTAAGCCTACATACATATGTGCGAATAAATACTGAAATCCCTACACATGTCATAAAGTTTTATCTGGCAGCGTTTGCTGTAAGCAGCACGTCGTAGTTATGCAGAGTTTAAGCACCGGAGATAGAGATTCAAAATTTATGCTCGGCCATTTTCATGTAAATATGTAACATAACATAAATAGCATAAAGCTATGCACATTCATGAAGGTAGTTTAATAGAAATAATATGAATAGCATCTGCACATATCGCCTTCCACAGTGGCTTTTATAGCTGAGTAACGTGTCAGACCCTGAAGCGGTTCCCAAACAAAAATAAAAAGAGTTATTTTTTAATATTTATATATTGATGCGAGAGGTAAGTACAATCTGCTTGAGTATATACAAGATTTTTAATAAATCTGCAGTGTTTCTGAAATCACCCCTCATTTATAACATTCTAAAACACAATTGTAACCATCTACTGTTTCAATTAATGGCGTTTGGTGGGCGTGTCAAGGATTCAATATATAAATATATATTGCAGGCAACACATCCGAGCGCCAAACTTCGTCAAAATATCTCGTCTCTTACTGAAGCTGTGGCTTGGCTTGTCAATTTGAGGAATAAGCCGACGGTCAGTAACTGAATTTCGTTTGTTTTATCATTTAGATAATTTTTATATAACCCCTAATCTAACGAGTAGTTTTTTCTTATTTGTAGCGATTAAATTCCGAGTCTTAAACTGAACTCAAAAACTTAAAATCGTTGGCGCTGTCAATAGAACAAACAATTTAAGCTCATTGAATGCAAAACTTTGCCGCGTGAATTTTCGTAAATCCGTTGCGGCGGTCAGTTTTTGCACCAGAAGCAACGTACAATCGCTGATTCCTACATATACTTATGTAAATATTGTGGAGTTTTTCACTTATGCATTTTAGAGAGTTTGCAATTCTGTGTGTTTGCATTTGTAATTATCTAATCATCTCTTTTCAGTGATCGCAATCCAAGCAGCTGGAAAGTGAAGCGTTTGAGCTGAGTTCGCTTTGTGCAAAGTCAGTTCTGAAATGCGTCGGTTTCACGCCTCCCATGCGCCGATGCTTAATCAAGTGTGTGGCTTTATGAATCAAAGTTATTTGCAATGCTGTGCGGGATTTTATCATTAGCCATTGACACTCACTTACAAACGCATTCTCGCAAGCATTTCAGTTTTCTCGCACATGAGATTTTGTATTCGGTGCAGTGCTGATGTAAAACGAGCTTGACTCGGTGATTTGATTGCGGAAAATTGAAAAAGCAGATGACCAGTTTCATGGTTACATGACTGACACGTTATCCTTGCACAAGTGATACTCGCATTGTCCGACACTTTGAGCACTTTAAATGCAGTTTTGCTTAGAAATTTTGCTTTTGCTTGTCGAAGAAGTTCTTGGCATATCACAAAATTGTGCATGTTGATTAACCTTTTTAACACTGCGAATGGTCCTTCAAATGACGTCGACTTCCTCCAATTCGAGTGGCACATTCATTGAACTGCTTCAACTGTCGTTTGTCGGTGCAAGGTGAGCGGGAAATCATATTCTTCAAGGGTTTTCGCTTTGGCCAATCAAGTGTGTTATGTGAGTCGATTAATAAAAGAATGCATTTCGAAAAAGCACATACGATAATATGAGATGCTGTCGGTATTGGCGGCCAGTGAAAATCCTCGTTATATTTTATATTTAATATTTGTTTCGTTTATTTAGGATAGAGAGTGAATTTATTGATTTGTTATTTTAATTTTATGGTTTATTCATCTATGAAAGAGAGTACCTTTAATTTGTAATACTAATTTAAATTTATTTTTTGCTTTTGGTTAAATAAATATCTACCATCAACTTGACGTCGAAAAAGTAATAAAATATGTATAAAGTGAATTACCTTAAGTGAAAAGGTAAAGGGACAAAAATCCTGTATATTATGGTTTCATAAAAAAAAATCCAAAGTTTCTCTTTGGCCGTATTCTCTAAGCAATTGAAACCTCTTATCGTAGAATCACCCATATATTACTTCATATTCGCCTTCCTTCTCACAGTGAAGTGAGGTGCACAATATTTATGGGTGATGGATTTGTGGGTGATCAATACATTTTAAGCTTTTGAGATGGATTTCCAGGAGCTCTCTTGTATTTCCATGATTGTTATCCTTATATGCGCTCATTGTACGACTACATTCGCAATACCACTAATGTACTGATTACAAAGCTAACAGTAAAATCAACACCTTCAAGTGCTAATTGGTACAAACCGTGAGTATAGTCAGTATCTCAAGTGATAATCACTACTTAAGCAAAACATTGGCTTTGGTTTACATCGTTCACGGTGCAGATACATTTGTTGTTGTTGAGTATTTCTGTGCATTGCGACATGTGTGTTCACATACGGACATACGGATTTAATGCATTCTACACTAGTGTAGATGGCGTTTAAGCATTGGCAATCAAAAGGACGCTCACATTCGTTGCGTTTGTATTTGTAGTGCGAATCAACTCTTACAATTTGGCAAACTCTGCACAAATAACCAATTAATTTAAATAATTGAATTTCATAATTATTATTTAACTTCATAAATGTACTAGATATAAAGTTGTTAAATCAATTGTAAGGCTTGTTGTTCATACGCCATGTCCCACCATTTAACATCCTCAGCTCATATGCATATCATACCGACCATGGCGAAATTTGGATTGTAAGCTCAGGACACTTTCAGTTTGCATTTGCTTATCCTAGAGACATATCTACAGATTCCGCCATTTAAAACAACAAAGGCGTTCTTTACAGCGAGAAAGGAGGAATGGGGAGGTGAGTACGAATAAAAAATATCATATTGTCCTGTCAAAATTTTCTCTTATCTCTAAAAATATTCTGCAAATCCGCGCTAAAATACCTTTCAAAGAAAAAACGGATTGAGGAATGTAAACAAACGCTCAAACCGAAAAATCCCTTCCTACTTATACACGTGCATATATACATACATATGTATGTGCGTATTTTGCTGTGTTTGTTGCTGCAAAAGGGGAAAATTGGAATAAATTTCGATCAGGACTTGGAATTGCGTTCGATTGCGGTATTTTGTGTCGCTTGACTAAGCGAACTGACGAAATGGTCCAGTTTAAAGCACACACACCCTCTCACACAGTCATAGACATTTGCATACATAGATGTAGTGATTGGCAGCAACGAGACATCCGACAGCAGTAAAAAAAGTTTTTCTTTATTTTATTTATTCTTCGGTGTTATTGTGGTCGGCGCAATAACAACAATCGAACTTGGGAAACTGGAAAACTAGCTGTCTAAACAACCAACTAACCGGCCAACTTAACACGAGAATTGTATGAAACACTGGTTGATTTGCTTTTGAAAGCGAATTGGCGGTGGGATTGCGGCGTATTGCGGTGGCACGACGACCCGGCGGACACTCATACACTCGCATATATAAGTATGTAGAATACTCTGCGTATTGTGTTGGCCATGTCGTCGATGCAGGAGCGAGTGAAATGCAACTGCTATTGCTTCGTTGCAAAGCAAAACCCTTCTGTTTGTCTAAGCCCGAAAGGATTTATGTGGGCATGGTGGGCGGCTGCCTGTTCAGGCTTTCGTTCGGCTTCTCTGTTGTGATTGCGGCAAAAAGGCGAATGTTTTTATTGTGGTGCATTGTGGCGAATACATATTCTACTTTACATTAGTAAGTATATACATGTGTATAAGAAAGTGAGTGAGTGAGCCAGCTCGTAAAATAATGTTGACTTTTGTGCTCAGCAGAAGCTGAACGAATTTAAATTTCAAATTTTTGCTTGAATCGCCTTCGGTTTAATCCGATGATGGGAGTATTACCGTATGATAATCCAGGAGAGATGAGCTCTTGTCTGATAGTTTGTATGCTGAGTGTTTATAAAAGGATGTAAAGTACATCGGATGACAAAGTAGTTGCAAAGCGTTTTACGCAGGTTTGCAGAATCAACTTTGAGTTTGCCAACTACCGTTTCTCTGAAGAAATTTGTTTAGCATAGAGAGGATTTGCTAATGCACTATAGTCTCTATATATTTATATATACAGATTTTCTCTTAAAAACTGTCTTCGTGAATGAGCAGCTCGGCACAGACTGTCTGACTCAAGTCTGTCATTAAGTCAAAGTCGTGTTAAATAAAAATATTGATGTATTCCTGATTCTTTAATCAATTCTTAAATCACAGATTGCTTAAATCCGATATCGTAGATTGTTATAATTATGTAGAAAAAATATGAAATAATTAAATTTAGGAAGAATTTAAAATTTATTTATTTAAAATTGAAATTATGCATATGTGTATGGATGATAGTTTTCTATTCAAAAGTTGTCATAGCTGCAGTAAAAATTATTCAATTTGCGTTTACAAGTGGCATGAGCTCCGCTAGACACGTGCCTTCCATATTTCCGCAATATCCCTCCGTCCCCTTCAACAAAACATTAAAAACGTTTCTGTATGCAAATGGCCTCTTCAAATGGTTTTGCAAATATTTGTAGTACGTACTCGTACAAGCGTATACATAAATATTATTGGAATTATTGCGAGCAACGGCAATATGGTATGCAACATCTGCGGATACAATTGATTTCGCACAAAATTTGGCCAATTTCATATGCAGGAAGCGCAGCAAGAGGAGCGAAACAGCCCATCACCAGCAAGAAATGTAAAACAACTAAGCAACAACAACAAGACTTTACATAAATGATTCCGCGTGTTGGCGGCGTTGTTATAAATGGCGCCTAAAATACCACTATAAAGAACTTACGCCCGATGTCTGACAGCTGCCACAGCAACAACAACGACATACATGTACATATCAATTCGAGCTAGTTGGTGTTGTTGTATCTATGCACACGTTGACATATGATTGCGAAGTTTTGTTGTTGCTGTAGTTGTTGCATGGGGAATATGTTTCTGATATATTGCCTTCGAGTCGCTTTGCTATGTGTCACCGTTGGCGTCGTTGGCGTCGTTGGCATCGCTGTTATTGATGTTGTTAAAACGCCTACACAACACTGCCATGTAGCCGCGCGGTGTTTACGCACGCTCGTGTCCGTATATGCATGTGCTTTTGCACGCCCACATTCAGGCATAATTCAATCGCTCGCTGACATGCTCAGTACGAAAAGACAGGCTGTAGTGTGGCAATTACGGGGTCATAACATCAAACAGTGCACCGTGAGGCGAAAACCATTCCATCAGCAAACAACAAACAGCGATACAAGGCTGATACGACATATTGATTCCTAACGCCCCACCACACCAAGCGCCATACACAACTGCGTTAACCCCTTACGAGTTTGGACACCTCGACTGTTTCACACCTGCACACATACAAGCGCACATTCACTGCAATCGAAATAAATACTCGAGTATTTCCGGCACGCATGCCTCAGCCTTGTTATCGTATCATAAATGAAATATTGTAAAATATTTATAAATGTTTGTGCGACATCGAGAATAGCGTGAAACCATATTCAATACGTTTGCATCCAACAACAATAGCATTTTTTGCTTTGCGAAAACCCATAAATATGTGTGTGACAATGTAGTGTGAGGGAACGTTGAGATTCCTGGAGTGAAGTAACGGGTGTGAAAACAAATTTAATACTTCAGTTGATACTTTAGATGAAAGAAAATAAGATAATCAAAATAAATTGTTCTGACATACTCGTATTAAGATTGAGGTCGGTGACTTATTCCAAGACATTTTCTTATTGAAACAAAATTAAATCTCTATAAAGTGAATTTCATAATAATATATATTTTGCAAAGAACTGTTTTAAGATTTTTCCGTTAGAGCTATGTGTGAAAAAATGAAAAAATAAAGGGTGCTCAAAGATTCAGATGTGAAATATCCAAATACCCTGTATTGCTTATATGCTGAGTTGTTATGCCATCAGTGAATAGTCAATGGAATTAATACTCGTGCAAAATTCTTTCCGCATAGTTGCACTCTTCCTCCCATACTCGCTTATGAATATTTCCGTGCACATATATATATGTACATACCGACATATGTATGTCAAAATGCTTACATATATAAATGTACATAACTGCTTTTGCTGAAATACAATTTGTTGTACGCTCCGTATACGTGTGTTTGACTAGTGGCAGTGTCATTCTGTATGCTTCTACTATTATTATTAGGTTATTTTTTGATAGACTCATAGCGTCGTTTTCACGCTTACGTTCGGATTTATGCGCGTTTCGTGCGCCTAAAAGCTTGATATGCGCATATTTTCACACATGATTTCCTGCATATTAGGGTTAACGGTACAATATCGATATTATTGAGTTTTCAAATTCAATTTGCAACGCCTGTTGTTGCCTCGAAACGTTGTTGTATTCCATACAACATATACAAACGAATTTGTTGCACACTACAAATATGAATATGATACAAATGTGGAACGCGCTTGAACACACAACAACACACCGTTATATGGGTTAGTGTACCGGGACGCGCGTATTAAGTTCAGTTTAGCGGATTTGAAAGAAAGTCGCCAAAGCAACGCAGAGTATAACTGTAGTCGAGTCAAATTGAATTTTACAATCATTTGAATTCGATGGATTTGTATGTTTGTGTGTGTGGGCGGGTGTGTGGATGCCTGTTGACTTGTTGTATGACGTCATGATGCTTCAAAGTTTCTGCTGATCTGCCAAATAGCGGCTTACAGTCGTATTGCTACTCATGGTGGCAGTAAGTCTTTTGATTTCTGCCTGTTTTCGTCGTCGTTGAGTGTTTCATATCCGCATAAGGTCTAGCAGCAAGTCTTCTCTTGACTTTCAAAGTCCGCTTAAAACGTCAATGCCATGACAATGCTGTGCCGTTACTATGTAAATGTTTGCAAGTATTTTTCTCAACAATTTGGAATACAAAAAGTAAAAGCCTCAGTATGTTCTCAATGGGCTCAGAGATTCGGTGATAGCAATTCATTTTTCATAATTGGGAAGTCATTGTTCCACATACATACATACATATATTACTCATTCTCTCTTTAAGCCACCTTTACTAGTTGAGCTTTATACTGCGTTAATACAGTCATTTTGCCTTTAGCTTTTGTACGAGTATGTCCTGAACTAATGAACATGCTGATTCTGTGAAGCAATAAAAATAAGTTGAATATCTTCCATTATTTTCAGCTGCAATATCAGATGATGGGCTCCTCAGAAAAATCACTGTATTTATGATACAATGGAAGCAATTTGTAAAAGCATTTTGAACGAAAAAGCAAATTACATCAGTTCAGCGGAACCTTAATGTTGGCTTTAACTGAAACTCTGGTTGCCTGGCAATGCAAAAGTTTAAAGTGATTGAAATTAATTAATTTTTATTTCCGCGAAGCGCATTTATCTGATCATATGATGTGTATTTATTATTTAGCTTCCGTGAATTTGAAAGTCACGTGGGCGCGTGAGAATGAGAGCATCTCTTGTCCCTAGCTGCGTCTTAATAATTATTTTGAAAATTATATAAATTAAGCTGAATAGATTTCATAAATATTATTTATTTAGTTTTACTAACGAATTTCTCTTTTTAATGTAATATATTTTCCATATTATTCCTTACTGTTGATTGCACATGCAGTTTAGAAATGTTGCTGAACGAATCGAATGAGTCTTCTTGGAAAACATTTGTTGCAGCAACATAATCATTTTTTGAGAACGCATTAGTAGTTTACCAGCTGAATGCTCGACTGGTCGTATAAAGCGCGTGCGCCTCAAAGTGTGCTCCGAATTGAACACGACCGCTCACTGATTGCCCGAGCGCTTTACAGTTAGGTTGTGTTAGCTTTTCAGCACTTTGTCGTGACACACTCGGTCTTTCCGTTGACTGCACTTAAGTCCGTTTATGCGGCACCGTTATATTTAGTAGTCTGGTGTAAGTGCTCGCGAAAGGACATTCAAGTGTTTCGAGCGCGGAAAACTCATATTTATTACCCACATGGCGTTCACAGAAGGGGGAGTGCCATTTAAATGAAGCCGAACCCACTGTTGTGTTGGCTTCTCGGTGCGAGTTCAGCGACTAGCCGTGACTGTGTTTTCAAACTCATCGGTGATTGGTTTATGTGGCGGCTGCATTGAATTGCTGTGAAATGTAAACATATGAAACTGATAGAGTGTTTAGAACGGTTAGTAAAGGTACACGTGTCTAGTTTGCTATATATGCCGTCTACCATAAATGCGGTATAAAATCTCATTTCCGCTGACCGGAAACCATAAATTCGATTGAAATGCGTCGCGGAAGAATAGTTATAGTTTGCAATTTGCAATTAAAGTGAGTTCACTCGCGCTGACGAGGTGCAAACTAAAAATGCCATAATTCATGAATAATTGCAGATGCAAGTGCAAGTGTATTTAAAGTGAGTACAAAGCGATGCAAGGTGCTTAAGCGAAATATGCGAAGCAATTATGCATCAATTCCTCTAAGTGTAATGTTCAAAATATCATAAAAACGTAAAATAATGTACAGCAAATGCAAGCAAGCCATCGCAGTTGTTAAAAATCACAGAAGAGTGCGACGATTCGATTAAATGTCTCCAAGCCATGCGCGCCGTGTCCATGACCGCAGTGTTGTCACACGTACATATATATGTCTGAGTGGTTTAATTAATTTTTTAAAGTGTCCAGTGGAAGCTCACAATCGCCGTAGCGATTACTCAAAGTCAATAAATCACACACATACAGACATAGAAGAACTAGTGGGGGGGTTTCCCTTGAAGTAACTACTCGTTGTTGTATTTTGCTCAAACAAAGTAATGACCATCGAATAGGCGATTGAGTACATAGCAAAAGCAAAGTCCGGTTCGTGTGCGCGTGTGTTGAAGGCCACAATTCGTGTCAACGCAAGTGAAATCACGCAGCAACAGCTGCGCAGCGCCCCTCCGTGCACATGAAGCAGGAAAAATCGAAGGGCCCTGCAACAACAGCAACAGCTTTTCATCAGTTGGTGATCGGCCGTCAAATATCAGCCGTCAGTCGGTGTAGCGGCTGAGTTGGGTGGCGTCCTTCACGCGTCGCCATTGCCGGAAACAACAAACAATTTCTGACAACAATCGAAATAATAATAATAATAACACCAACAACAATATAAACAAAAGAAAGTCTTCAGCAGCTTTTCAGCTCTTCTCCATTCTGCCAGCCGAATTTTGGTTCGGTTTTTCGACTATCGACGCCGCGCCGTTAACTGTCGGCTGTCGCCTTCGTCGTCCTCGCTGTCGTCGCGATTGCCATCATTTTGGTAATTGCGACATCCTTTCGCAGGCGCAGCACTAGACGCAGCCAAGCAGCTCTAGCAAACACGAAAAAACAGCAAAAAACGGCAAATTTCTGAATTTTGCATGAAATGTTGCTGGAATACGTAATGACGCTGCTTGTGTTCGGATTAACCACAACCGTTGAGCGGAGCCACAGCGACGCATTCGGTAAGTGTAGAAATAAAGCGTTGTGTGCGTGTGTATGAACATGTGGATATAGAAAAACCACGCACACCACGCACACTCTCCTAGCATTGTGAGATTGCGAGTGGAGATAGGGCGGCCAGCAGCTCAGTGGGGCACCTACTTGTTTTCGCGGATGTCGTCATGTCCCCGCTACAAGCTGCCATTAATTCCATTCACAGGCACACACACCCACACTCATGTGAATGGGCAAATAATAATACACGAAACTCTTAGTATTGAAGGCAAATGTATGTATTTGATAACTAAACATGTATATGTAAGTATGTATGCATCGCAGAAGAATTTCGCTATTTTCCTGTTCCAAAGTTATCCCTGCACTCAATTTACACACCGAAATACCACAAATTAATTCTTGTTATGTATTTGGATGTCTTCATAATGAGATGCAAAATAAAGCGGAGCACTTTATTTGGCTGAAGATGGCTTAGACGTGAGCAGAGAGTATAAAATTAGAATTGCTTTAAGCTTATCCAACTGATACCAAAATGTTTAAAGGTGAATGTTTTGAAAACCCGATGTGAACTATCCACCCCACATTTGCAGCCACCCTAGTAATTAACGCTCTAAATGCTCTATGCTCTGCGGTTGATTTTACACAATTGCGAACAAATTTTATTGACTTTTCTGCCATTAAATAATGGCTGCTAGTTCGTTTGTGGGGCGTAGCTGTACTTTGCGTATGGGAAAATTAAACCTTTAATGGGAGGTAAAGAAGACGGAATTGCTATTCAATTAAAATCGTGGAAGTTAAAATGAGTGCGTAATCGTTTGGTTTTACAGCTTAATCGATTCATTTGTGTAAGCTGGGTTCTTAAATAATCATGTACCATCTCTCCAAATTATTATGATAAAGAACTTAAAGCTTAACATTTCTGTTTGCAGCAGCTTTTAGCGGTACATTATGTAATATTCCAAAACCCATCACTCGTGAAAAACGGAAAACTCGCTGCGTAATTGGTTTGGGATAAATATATCTTTTTCGGTGTTCCCGAGAATTTGTACATTATAAATAACTCACTGGCTAAGTGTTTACTTCTAATTGACAATTAATTATTAGTTAGGATGGATTTCGAAATTCATTCAATTTGTAAATCTTATATCCACTGTAATGAAGGCGTGGCAGAATACACTTAAATTTAGTATACTTGGAAATGCTGATAGATCATCCTATAAGTTCAATTGAACCAAGGCGTCTAATTAATTTGCTTGCCGAAGAAAGATTTCATTTCCGACGACACAAATGTGATCAAATATGATGAGTTGATGAAGGCCAAGTTCAATGGGCTCATTACAACTCGGTTCAAAGTGGGAATAGAAGCAACTGTTTAGCACCGAGTGCATTAGCACATCGAAATACTTCTATCAGCTATTTTAAACGAAAAAGAAAAATGCCAAATTATGTGAGTTGAACTTATTTCAAAAATAGGCTTACCAAACATCTATCTGGCATGTGTGGATAGAATTTCTACCGAACAGAGGATAAAATATTATTTTTGTTAAAATATTTTTTATATATACATATGTTATATATACATATGTCTGTACGAGTGTATAAGTTTGTGCGAGAACATCAAAGACAATCTCACAGTTCAATTGCGGCCTGTGAGTGCTTCATAAATTTTGCCACATCTTTCGAAATCCGGCACGCAGTTTGCAAGAAGCAAATAATAAATTAAAATTATATTACGAAAACATTTTCGTGCGTAGACATACATATGTACATACATGCTTTATCAAATTTCCATAAACCGGCAAGAATAAGAATACATAGAGAGGCTTTCTGTGAAATTATTTACGTAGTACGAGCTCAATGCCAACACGCAAGTATAGTGTAAGACTTTTCATTTAATATTTTCTATTACTCAGTGTGAGTTCCCACTTTCAATGCGAATCTCGGGCCTGTGGTTGCGAGTTGGCTGAGCAAATACTCGCTCGTTTCTCTTATTTCAAATATTTCCATAAAGGTACATACATACATATATACACGCACAGTCAACGAAGATGTTCAAATAAAAGGTATTGTAACAGGGTGCTTGGATATGGACTACATGTCGCAATGGTTCAGTTATATTGAGATGTCTGCAACATGTCAGAGAGTCTCTGTTATATTTTAAAACTGATTATTTGCACTTCTAGATTGTCCATCTATCAAAGGTGACATAATTATAAAAGTACAACAGTTATTAGTACAACATATAGTAGTTATGCTTTTTACATACATCAATGGATTAGACAATTATTATTGCCTGGGTGCCGTATGAAGCACCCTGTTCTAAAGAGGTGCAACTATGCTCACATACATATGTGCCTTAATAGAAAATTTTGTGGTTACTCAACGTGTGACAGCTGCGATCCCGTTAAATCATATTAAAGTGAAAAATTTGCGGTTAACGGCTCATGGCAGTTGGTAATTTGTATACTTTAAATGTAAGCGTCTATGAGTCAGTATGCCTATTCCATCTCTCTAAATAATAGATTACAGTTGTAAACATTCGCATTAAATTTTGGCATTAGCGCTGCGCTCACTGTTGCAAAGCACATTTTAACTTTGAACAAAAACAAAATGAATTGCTCGTTGCAATTTGTTGTTTCTTTTTCTTTTAATTAATCTTGCACAAGTCAAGTGTTATAATAACATATTGCCACTAAGTTGGTAGTAGAACTTTAAAAGGCTTCATAAATATTGAATGTGGTTCAAGTTTCCTAGAAATTCATATTCTGACTTTGTTCATATGTATGGCTCTTTAGCATTCATTACCTGCAAGCATATCCATTTAGAACTTTTACCAAGTGCGAGGATGCCTTTATGGCACTGTCTCAGGAGGCAACATTGGTAAACTTTGTGCGTTATGCTTGCGAAAGTGGGATATTCCTGCGGTGTGTAAATGGATTTTACATTATGATTTTGTTGTATTGGAATTATGTTGTGAGCAAAAGTTTAAATAATTGAAATATATTTCTTCTCGTACGACTGCCACACAATAAGTTCAGACACATACTTATTGGCATAGAAAAATATACCCCTTTACCGTTTGACAATAAGTTTGTCTGCTAAGTATAGCAAAGTTACGAGACCGTTTTCCAGCGGTGATTTTCAATATAGATAATATAATAATAAAAACAAAAGCCAACTCAGCAGAAATTGAAATATAAAATTGCGTTAACTGAGCTCCGAACCTCTGCACTTCCATTACACAACTTTCTGAAGAATTCTTTGCTTCTTTCTTAGCAAATCATACCATAAATACAAGCGGAAAATAATATTTTCCGATAGGGATCTTTCGCATCATTGCGTTTAGTTCATAAAGGCCTAATAATCTGATAAATAATTCCGAATACACATAAACGGCTCACACTCGTAAATCACACATAACTCACGTAATCCATAATAATAAGGAAGGTCAACAGAAGAAACGAACGATTGCCAATAAAGGAGAGCCGCATTCGTGCCGACTATTATACTTCGCTTAAATATAGTGGGGCTCTGTGTTCTTTGTAAAGTTGGCAAGCCAACTGCCACTTCATAGAGGCGCTCGAATGTTTTGTATTTATTTCTGATCTCCTGACCGAATTCCAAACTGTATTTATGTTCCTATAATCTTGTAATGGTGTATTTCATTAATAGCAGCTGCAATACTTTGAGAGCGTGAGAACATAGTTTAGATTGTTTTTAAAAGAAATTTTGAAATTAGACATTTTGAGGCAATTGGTGCTACTGTACTTAAATGCGCAAACCAAGGCGTGTACATGCCAATATTAGAAAAAATGTGAATGCATAATCAAAAGAGCATAAGTAATACTTGTTGGTGTATTAATTAAATGCATTCAAAAGTATCTTCATCTCTAACTGAGTCTGCTTCTGGAAGAGCCTTCGATAAATTCCGAGTAAAAGTGCACTGAGTGCACGATATCTTCACTAGTGCTTACTTTATATATTGTAAAGTAAACGATTCAGATCGTCTTCAAAGTTCAGGTATATAGGAAGTAGCCGTGGTTGTAAAGCGATTTGGCCTATTTTAACAACATATAATTGAGAAGTAATGATACTATTACAAACCAAGTTTCATTGAAATCGGTCAGGTAGTTCCTCAGATATGGTTTTTGACTCATGAGTGGACGACGCCACACCCATTTTCCATTTTGTAAAAAAATCTGAGTGCAGCTTCCATCTGCAATTTCTTATGTAAAATTTAGTGTTTCTGACGTTTTTCGTTAGAGAGTTAACCCACTTTTAGTAATTTTCAACCTAACCTTTGTATGGGAGGTGGGCGTGGTTATTATCCGCTTTCTTTCATTTTTGGACTGTATTAAGAAGTGGCTAAAAAAACGACTGCAGAAAGTTTGGTTTATATAGCTCTATTGGTTTCCGAGATATGTACAAAAAACCTATTTAGGGGCGGGGCCACGCCCACCTCTCCAAAAAAATTACATTCAAATATGCCCCTTTATAGTTCGATCCTTCATACCATTGCATTGCCCTATTTTAAAATGATACATACATACCCCCACACATATACATATATCTAACACAGCACAGCAAAAAGTGGATTTTTAAATTCCTCCTTTTATTTTCGATTATCCCACACTTTGTTTTTCCTTTATTAGGTGACTCCCTCTCGCCCTCTCATTTTACAAATGTCTTAAGCAATCAACACTACACAATGCTAGACAATGCCCGCTTCTATTTTGTTGACCTTAGCAAATAGAATTGGCGGTTGTTAATCTTATGGAAATAAAAAATAGATTTCTGTGCAGAAGTCAGCGATAATCGTGGGTATTTCGCTTACACAGCCACACATACAAACAACCAAATGGATCATTGACTATCTATCCGGCAATAGTAATAATCCGAAAACTGGATAATTGGCAAGCGGAGCACGTCCCTTTAGATTGCCTGCATACAGCTGAGTAAGCCAAATAATTTTTTTTTCGGTTAATTTGCTGAAATTAGGGATAATGGCTTCACGGACCACGCACACTGAAGGCCAATCAGAAGATTTAGCTTTGTTTCTACTAAGTATACACTTAAAATGTACAAATTGTATGCTTTGGGATATGAGTGCGTATTTGTACTTCTGTTGTGGATGGTTGTTTGAATATGAGAATACCATCGGCTTGGTGTGCTTGTGCTAATGAAAGACTCTAGCAAGACGCAGTGGTGCAATATTTCACTTAAATAAAACTTTTTTTTTAATTTCAGCTTTTGAGGGTACAACCAGATATCCGCCACATCACCATCGTCCGCCGTCGCCAAATGCACTCACATCAACAGCACACCATCTCCAACAACACCGTTTTGAATCAATGTCACTGGCAGCCCATTTGGTAGGCTCCTCACCTGCGACATTGTCATCCCTTTCGCTTGCATCACTATCGCAGCTGGAGCTGTCCAACACCATCATGGATAGCTTCGAAGGTGTGGGAGGGGGCGGTGGCGAACCGCATTTTGAGAATACCACCGAGCGAGAAGTGATTGCGGCCGTCGGCACAACCGCTCGTTTGCATTGCCGGGTGCGGAATCTGGGCGATCGGGCGGTCTCATGGATACGTAAGCGTGACCTGCACATTCTCACCATCGGCATCATGACCTACACGAACGATCAGCGCTTTCTGGCGCGGCACATCGACAACTCGGACGAGTGGGTGCTGAAGGTGGTATCGGTGCAGCCGCGCGATGCCGGCATCTATGAGTGTCAGGTGTCGACAGAGCCGAAAATCAGTCAGGCGTACAAGCTGATGGTTGTGAGTGAGTATCGTTTAGCTCACATTGTCGCATACATACACATACGACCACTATGCAGGGAAATAGAAATAATAAAAACGTAATTGATTTTGCTTCATCATTTTAAGTTCGTTCGTCTGCTCCCTTTAAATAATAATTTTCTAAATATAGTTCAAATATCCATATTTCATTTAATGAAAAATGGTAAAAAAACGGTTAAATCGATTTCAAATATGTAAGGAATCATTTATCATTTAGTGAACTGATGTTTTTACCAAAAATAATGAGTTACACAAATTCTAAAAATACAAAATGATAAATTTCTCAGGATACATTTCACTATTAATTGCAAATTATATAAACAAGGCCGAAATAATATTTTGCCACAGGTGCGCATACATTCTTCCATTTTAAAATGCTCATTGTGGCATCGCAAATGATTGTTCCGGTTATGAATCCACAATTTCGATTTTTCGTAATGAACTACTAGATAGACACACAATATACACCGCGCGATTGTATGCCATTCAATTAGCGCTCGTCTACAGCCTATCATTTGACTAATCGCAAACAACCCATCTCCTCTTTTCTCTCTCTTTTGCTATGTGCCTTCCCGAACGCGCCTGCGTGTATTCTATTTTGCATTTTCCTCATTAACGCTGATTATGGCAATGAAACGCAATGGCAACGTAAACGCCCCGGTGATGCTACCGTTGTTGGCATATGTGTCGGCATCAATACCAAACTCAACGAATAACCATAAAACTAATGGCTCCCCGCACCAACGCCACGCCAACTCGTCATGCATTCGCATTTCATAAATCCATCGCATGCGATGTGGAATTGTGGTTTGCTCTGTTATTTGCTCGGTTGATGCACGGTGGATGCCGTTGATGGCGAACCGTTTCGAGTGCAGCATCAAAAGCGCAAATTCTGTCGAACCGCGAGCTCTTCATCCAAAGTGGCAGCGACATCAATCTGACGTGCATCGCACCGCAGGCGCCCGGGCCGTACACGCATATGATGTGGTACAAGGACAGCGAATTAATTAACGACTCAACGCGCGGCGGCATACGCGTCGTGTCGGAGCAGCAAATGAAGACGAGCAATCTTGTGATATCACGGGTGTTGCACCGGGACTCGGGGAATTATACATGCGCTGCAGATAATTCAAGTAAGTATGGTCCACTGCTACACTCTCTTTCCCCTCACACTTGCCGCTCGCTCGAATTTTACCTGTTTAGCTTTGGGCTCGCAGGCAACCGGTATTTTTTATTAGCAACAGGGCGATGAGAGTGACGATTGTGGTCATTGTTTGCGCTGCTTTTCATGAACTCTCGCTGGAGTAGAGCGCTTTATTTATTGCAAAACTGATTTGTTTGATTACCACTTGCAGATTCCGACAGCGTTTTTGTGCATATCATCAAGAGTGAGCAGCATGCGGCCATGCAACACGAGCTTGCCACACGCATGCAGACGCCGCGAATGATGCTGGTACTGCTGGCGTTCTTCTATGTGAGTTGAGTGAGTTTCCCCACACATTTACCAACATACACACCGAGAACACTATATCCGATTCCATACATTTGCAGCGGCGAACGGTGTGCTGACTCCACGGGTGTGAGGTTATGTAAACGTTTGAAAATCAATTCAAACTTTTTTTGTACTTTTTTTAAACCGAATTCCTATTTCATTGCGAAGCAATTTACCGTTATTAATCCACAGCATCTATGTGTGTGTATCACGAGTCACACTCCGTTACTCGCCACTGTATGTGTGTACAGTTGATATATGCCGTTAGCATAAGCTTATAACGGTTTGTTGACTAAATTCGATTTCGTTTGCCATTCACAGTTATTCGAGCGTGCAATCAAATGAAGAGAACGCAGCATGTGCAGATGCGCTATGGATTACTATAATTTAGATAAAAATTAAGGATTAGCAACAAAAACAATAAGAAAACAATTGAAACTATTGAATAAGCAACAAAAACGATACTACGAATAAATAGGTTTTACATTAGCAACAGCCTAGCTGTTCACGCGCATTTGTAATCGAGAGGCCACGGTGGAGAGACACCTGTGAAGGTAAGTTGCCCAGAGAATTGGCTCAGACTACACTTCTACATATTCCCACCACAATCTAGTTACTTCACATTCCGCCCAGCCGTTTGCGACGGAACAATTGCCGAAGCGAAACGAACGAAGACAACGAATGTGCGCTGAGTTAATCGAAGGGAGGGACGCTTGCGCGCTTTTGTCGCCGCTGCTGCAGCTCAATTCTCGTACATTTGTATGCACAAGAGACTTGATAACTGTTAGTTGTTCTTATAGCTGTAACTAGTCCTTTACTTGCCGTCATTTCTGCATTTTAATTGACAATTTCCTCGTTTTTATTCGATTTGGGTTTCTTAGTATTAATGTGATGTATGGTATGTATTCTTGTGCATTATATTTCACTTGTAAATGTAGTAAATTATAAATTATTTGTAAGTATTTTTGTACTTAATAATATCGGATAAGTTTAGGTTCTAATTCGACGCATCTACATGTAAGTGAAACAATACTGACAGTAAATCAAAAGTGTAAATCAATGTGTACATATACAAATATAAAACAATAAAAATTACAAAATACAAAAAAAAAACTCTCTTTAATAAGTGTAACATACACCGAAGTAAGTATTTATATGCATGATAACAATTTGAGTATTGAGCTTAAAACACAGACTTTTCTCTCCGTCGACGGAAAGTATATCTCTAGTATCAGACAAAGTTCAAGTTGTGTCATGTAATACAGTGACGACTCTTTGGCACATAAACCAGCCATTTAATACTTGTAATATTTGCAATCGAGAAGAATTTTCCTTATGTTATATGCAAAATCACTCAGGTTGCTGGTTTAGTTGTAAATCATTTCTAAACTTCCTGCTTCATTCTGATGTACTATATACCATATAAAAAATATCAAAACACTTGATATGATTTACTCTAAGAACCAATTGTTCGACAGCTGTGGAATGCATATAGGATTCCATTTTCGTCAGGCTGAAATTTGAGATGTTGCAAAATTTAAAACTTCGAAAAATATTGTGTCTACTTGATGACATCGTAGGGACTGTAATGGAGAACTCGCAAATCGTTTAAGGAACACACAGGGAACGGTTTTCATTGCCGACAACAGCTTTAATGCATCTTCAGTCTCAGCTGTAAGCTTCTGTAATTTCAGCCGCAACTGCCTATCTTATAGAGTGCTTTATATACTTGCCTTAATTTCTTAATAAAAATCGTGTGTTCAATTTAATTTACGTACATATATAGAAGATCACCCAAAGCTTAATTTACTTTGATAACAACACATTTACAGTTAAACATGTTACATAAACATTAAACATACTTACTCACGTGTGACATGCAAAAACCAGCTTGTATCGCCCATATGTGTGTAGGCAAATATTTGCATAAATATCTGCATGTAATCGCTTGTAATGTGGCATAAACAAAGGCAACATCCCAAAACATAATAACGAACACAAAGTGACATGTCAATTATGTACGTGGTTAAACCGCATAACGGTGCAAATAGCGCATCAGCCCCGTCCCACAACCACCAACGCATTTATATGTCACACACAAGCCTTTGACATTTTCACCACTGCCCCGCGGCTCCTGTAGTCCCTCGTCGCCGATGTCGATGAGTTCAGCCCGCTCGGTGAATGACAGTCCAACACTCGTCGACGCCGACATAACTGTAATAACAATAATTTCTGAACCATAATTTTAATTGACTCTGATTGTGACTGTGGCCTGCGTGCAGGAATAGTGCCGGAGAGCAGACGCCAGAGGAAGATGATCACGCGGAGAGGCAATTCGCTCGCATGCCAGCACACACGCTTTGTGGGGCTTTATGCAATGAAGTCAATCCTACACAGCGCCACTGAAGTCACTTGGCGTCGTTGTCAACATCGCAGAGTACACACACTCGTGTTTTTAATTATTGTAAATTATTTTGCAGGACCATAAAAGCAATTTATTACCAGCACACAGGAAAGATGCACATTACAGTGTAACGGAAGCAGAGTTCCCTTCGCTCAAGGAGCGTCGTTAAAAAACGGATGCAGATCCGCCGGCATCGACTTTATATAAATAGCCGTAAATGAATAAGTGCATTCATTATATGGGTGAGCCATTTTTGAGGGCGTCTGGGAGGTAATGCCGAAAAGCTTTGAAACTCGACTCATACACACATTTTGTGTGCTTGAGAGTAATTTGTGGGCCTCTAGGGGGACTTACCTTTAACGCAGTTTCGAGGATATTTACCATACACAGTTTGTAAACGGAATAACTGTTAAATGAATATATCCAGAGATCACTCCTCCAATATGTAATACCAGACTTCGTTAGCGATGTTTCCTTTCCGAGCAGTTGTCTGTAACATTCGTATAATAGTTCTACAGAAACATAGTTCTAGAATGGAGATAATAAATCTACTTGAGCTCTTTGTTTACTGGGCGACTGTTAACAGAATAATTTTTCAAAAATGAAAGATTTTATTATAAACTCAATAATATTTATACTATGTACACTAGTTGTCGTTTTTATGATTCTAGCAACAAAAAGAAAAATACGAGATACACATCTAATGGATGACATGTGCGCATATTCCGCGTGAAAATGACAAACTTGCTTAATTTCATTATATTTCCGTTGTAAGTTGCTGCTGATGCGCCATAGAGCGCCGAAATTGCCATCAATTTCAATCAAAATTACACCTGACAACCAATATGAAATGATCTATATTTGAATGTTCGCTGAATATTTCGTTGGAATTATTATTATTTCATGCAATTGCAGCTCAATCCTTTGTTTCATTGATGAATTGCGTGTGTGGATATTATTTAACATATGTATGCCGGTGATGGATGATAAATGTTGAGCAGTTGATGTGATTATTTATTTGTATCGCCACACCATGATATTATTAATGTGGAAGTTGTTGTTGTTTCCGCTCTCATTACGTAATTGACGTGACAGCCTTTTCATGGCTTATTTTCAGAAAATCAAACGCACAAGCACAAATAAGAGAAACTTCAACAATAACATCGTTAACTGAATTGGCAAAGTTAAAGGGAATTCGTAAAATAAAATTCATGTCGAGAAACAAAATGACGCAAAAGGCAGACGAGAGCAGAAGTGTGCAAGGTGGATCACGCTGTTAATTTAATTGCGAATTGCAATTCGCAGACGGAAGACGCACACATATACATACATACGTATACTCATTACTATTCATATGTTATGGACAGAAGGAGCTGCATTCAAAATTGTCTTGCCTTTCAATCGCCTTTGGCTGGGCTGTGCGCACATCCTTCATCTTTGCACGTTGATTGCCTTGCGTAGTGAAAAACTTTAATGACTTTATATCAAGCTGGCTTGGTGTTGTCTTTATAGCGAACTCGTGATGTGGAAGAACTAAGGAAAATAATGAAAATATCCCGATGTACGATTCTTTGATAGCCTCTTCTCTTTGCTGTACATTTGTAAGATTATTTGTTATTGAATTTCTTGAAAAGACATCTCAAAGAATTTGTCAAATGATGCGGATGACTAAATGCGTTAACTCCAATACGCAAAGAGAGAAATAAGTCTTCTAATAAGTCTGAATGGTTAGACAACAGAAAACTTCTGCGAATATTTGAGAACTGAATATGCCAACATAAATAAGTTGAAATTGATTTCGATTTTCGTGCGAAAGTAAGGACAGCTCTAAATAAGGTACAAGAAGGATGAGCGTATAATTTTTAATTAACAAATTAGCAACGCGTTAAGCCCATCGCGGAGCGCATTTTGTAGCTGCATAATTCTGCCGAAATTGCTTAATAACTTCCCTTTTATTATCACTTTAAACCGCCGTAAATTTAAGTGAAAAAAGCACTACATCCAAGGGTATAAAAAATATGAAGCTGTCCGTGGATTTACGCGGGCTCGCAGCGTTCAGTAGCGCGCTTTGTTGGTGTTGCGGCAACGCGAGCTTGCCAGTATTAAGGCAATCATACGAAATATAATTTTGGACGCAAAAGGCTTGCCGTACGGTGGAGCGCGCGTGCTGTGCCAATATTAACAGCAACAACAGCAGCAACAACAACAATAATGAGCAGTTTGTTGTGTGATTTATGCTTAAATGCCGCAGCAATTTATGAGCGTAACGGGAGAAAGTCCGCAACATGGCGTGCAGTGCGAGTTGGTATGTGCTGAAATGTGCGAAACAAAAGAGGAAAACAAAACAAAACAAAAACAAAACGCAACAACATAAACACTGTTCAACAAACAACTGAAATGTAACTCTGTTGCTTGTTTGTAATTCGAGTAAGTCGACAGCAATGTAAGAAGTGCTGTAATTTTGAATGCCGCCATCGCAGAACATAAATTCCAAAGCGGCGTTAGACCTCTGGGGAGAAGAAGTGCGGAACTGCTGGTAAATCGTTGTGAAACTGTGACAGCGTTTATACAAAATATTTTAATTGATTTGTTGCCTGTGTAGAGAACTCGCCCCTCTTTTGCATTCTGCTTTTCGTAGTCACGACGTAGTGTATTATTTCGAATGTTACTCATGCGCCCCGTCGACCGTGTGCTAGACATAGTTCTTTACCATTGCACATGCTTGTTTTGGTTGTGAATCCATGTAAGTGTGTAGTTACTTGGCTGACGGATTGTTGGAGGAATGCAACACAGCAATAACAACAGCAAGCTTACCATTTCCATATTGCAGTTGAGCCAGTTGTTCAGTTGCCAACTAATTTTGGTTTACAATAACAACGCTTGCCAACTCTCTAACTGCCACATTTACCAAATATGCTGGCTAAATACTCGTCGCAGGACGACTGCATCGCCAGAACTGCAATTGGTATTCCTCTCCTCACGCCAGTTGATGTGGCATGCGTGCTATTTATGCGCTCAAACGCTTCCCCCGCTCACAGTCGCCGCATAAAAACAAAAGTACACACGCCGGAGTGAGGCAGTCAGCTTTTCCAATTGGAACCTGCTTGCTGAAAGTGTTGAACGCCTTCGAAAACTCAGCAGGCTGCTGCAGCTCCAGTGCTTTGTCGAGCTTGTCGCCCAGCTTAGCAATGTTACTGCCGTTGCCTCTTCGTTTTGTGAAGTTTACGACAATTTCCTGCTGAGTTGCAAAGGCAGAAACAACTCAAAGCAATTGGGCATTCAAATCTGAATTGTTGCTAAACAAGTACAATAATTGTCGGCGTTGGTGGGTTTGTGGCTTAGCTTTCTGCATTGGAGCATGTAGCACTTCCTTCCCACTTATTTACCAAAGAACGTAGATCCAGAACGTACATAGTTCCAGAAAGTACGGCAGGCAAGCAAACCATTTAGAATGCATCAGCAACACCACACAGCGACCACATATCCAATTTATGGTATGATTTCAATCTCCCATCTTGCCATAAAATATTTTGAAAATGGCTCTCCCTTGCCAATTTGAATAAAAGGCTTTATGCGTTATGTTATGTTTTTCATCCATTTCATCATAACTTCTAAATGAGTCGAAGGATTCAACGTTCTCTCCCACTTATTGATCTTACGAGCACGCCAGTTACTGGACCTATGTGTGAAATGGAATGCGGTCGCTTTCAGTTATCTGTCCTGAAATGTTGTCAGCATTCATCTAATCTGTACAGTTCGGTATTTAGTTCAGCCCGATTTGGCGAATGGTTTGCGATAATATGAGCAGCCTTCAACCACTTTTCACATGTTCATATGGCAGATGAGGCTCTAAATGACACAGTACAGGAAATAGTGTTGCCCACAATGTCAATGAATGCCATTTATCCGGATGTGTGTCGGATATTCTGGTTAGTAGTGTGCACTTGCTGCCATATCTGAGGTCAGGGTGACGAACTTTGCAGTCGGGTATTAACACTCACTCTACTAGAACACATAAGTGCAGGAAGATAAACTTTAGAATAGAGCTGCACTAAACATAATAAATAACGAATCAATAAATATCTACTAATATTCTGAATTGTTGTGAGTAAATCATAAAATGTAATTATTTAATTAGTAATTGATTAATGAGTGCTTTACTTTGATCTCCTCATTGCACAAGTTCAATTATAGTAAATACATTATTAAAAAGTGATTACTCTTTTACACAATTGCCTGCATCTTATTCGTCGTCTAACAAAACTGCCATGATACCAATTGAACAAGTGGACGTAATGACTGGCTAAGAAGATGTAGTTATTTTTAATTATAAAATAGTGTTGAACTTCGTCACGAGGCGGCAGGGCGGCTGATAACGCTGGGGAAACCCCATTGGAGGTAAAAATGTGCGCGTGGAAATTCTATGTGTATTTCCTGGAAAGAAAGGCTCTTAGCAATGAGATTGACCTAAATATTTCTATATAATATACGACATTTGGTCCTGTATTTGCTTTTGTTATTTATAGCTCATGTTGAGCTTTACAGGCACACAATCAAACATACACGTAAATATTTAGTACGTCATAAATCAGTTTTTAAAGCCTGAGACCGTATCGAGGCCAGACACGTTCGTTATTAAAGAATTGTGGCGAGGTTTAGTGCCTTCGGGCTGGTAATTGTTTGCACTTATCTTGGCAGATGCTCTCCGGGATAGCGAGGCAAACTAGAACGACGTTTGCACGCTACGCTTGGTCGGATGCTATGAAAATCTATTAGAGTGACGGCAAAGTTAAATGAAAAAATATCAAAATCTGCAATCAAGGACCGCAATCGTTTCAACTGAGTTATTGTTTTTTTTTTTTCAAATCGAGTAAAAGCCTGTTGAAATGGTTTTTGAAGAATTGATACTTGCATAATTTGTGGTATAGCGCACAATTCTATTCGCCAATGCACCGGGTTGCAATACTCCTCCACACACTGTTAGAATACATCTATGTATGTATGTGCGTAGTGAACTTAGATTGCATGCTCTGGAGCATTAAAATACCAAACAATAAATCATCCATGCCTTCTCAGAGTGTTTGTATAAATTTCCAATTTATTTCACACTGATGTTCATAGCCAAGGCAAAGTTCTTCCACTTTCATACGTAGACATAAATACGTAACTGAAATAACATTGTTGTATTTATAAGGCTATAGTGCTGCATAATTGCAATTACATAACGGCAACTCACTCATTTATAATGGATGTGTAAGTAAGCATTGACGTGTGCATATACAGTTACAAAGTATTGCAGTAAAATCATTTAGCATCGAATAATTTAGGATAATTGAAATTTAAGTTAAGCGCACATGCAAATGAGTTTCAAGTTTAGTACCAAAAATGTATAAATACTAGCAGCTGATTCCAATGATGTTTGACTCAAGTCATATCTAAGACCACAATCAAATGATTATATTTCTCTCTCTGTAATTAGGATAGCTGCTTGGGGATATTATTATTTCATTATGTGTTAGTATATGTACCCACCAGTATCTGTTTGGTTATTTGAGCACTTAAGTTTGCATTACAACAACTCACTAATAAACTGCGAATCGAAATAATTCCAAATAAAAGCAAATTAATGCTTTATGCAAAACAAGTCGAACGAGTCATTTTATATATACGATTATAGTAGAACAAATACTCCGAACTTTGCTTGTTAAAAAATTCATAGTACGTAATCATGGTCCATATTAAAAACATCAACGAACAGTTTATTTTTATATTCTCGCAACAAAAGTTGCTAAGAGAGTATTATAGTTTTGTTCACATAACAGTTGTTTGTAAGTCAAAAAATTAAACGAGTTAGATATAGGGTTATGACGAAACTTGGCACACATGTTCCTTGGGAAAATGAGCAAAATCGGCCCACTACCACGCCCACAAAATGGCGAAAACCGAAAACACATAAAGTGTCATAACTCAGCCATAAATAAAGTTATAGAAGTAAAATTTGAAAAAAAAGGATCGCACTAGAAAGGGGCATACTTGGATGTAATTTTTTGGGGAAGTGGGCGTGGCCCCGCCCCCAAATCGGTTATTTGTATATATCTCGCAAACCAATAAAGCTATATAAACCAAACTTTCTGTAGTCAGTTCTGTTTTGTACTCCACCACACACCATGAAATTAGTTGAAATCGGATAATAACCACGCCCACCTCCCATTCAAAGGTTAGGTTGAAAAACACTAAAAGTGGGTATTCTCACTAATGAAAAACACCACAGAAATACAAAATTTTACAGAAGAAATTGCAGAAGGAAGCTGCACTCAGATCTTTTTACAAAATGGAAAATGGGCGTGGCATCGCCCACTTATGAGACAAAAACCTTATCTCAGGAACTACTCGACCGATTCGAATGAAATTCGGTATATAATATTTTCTTGACACCCTGTCATACGTGTGGAAAATGGATTAAATGGGTTCACAACCACGACAACTTCCCATGTAACTCAATTTTGAACTCCATCTTATACCTTCACTTTATAATATATACATAAGGAACCAATTAAGATATCGAAATAAAACTTTATGCAAATACTGTATATGATATGTGGCTTGTGAAAAAATTGTCGAAATCGGACTATAACTTTTCAAAGCCCCAAATATCGAATATGAAGAATTCAGTGCCCCATGGTAATTTTTCACCGAAAATTTCGGTAAATCTCTCAGCTATCTTAATTTAATTTAGAGGAAATATTTTTCTTCTAATAGTGTAACTTCCCCTAGGTCTCATATACCTAATAAAAATATATCAATAAATTGCGAGATTATAAAATGTTCGGTTGCACTCGAACTTAGCCTTTCCTTACTTGTTTCGGATTAATTAACGCATATTCCTCTATAATTAATTTCGAAACTTTAATAATTAAATACATGGTGTCATTCATTAGTTATAGTTGGTAATTATCTACATTTATTATATTTTAACTGGCTTTTTATATATACACCTGACGAGCTTTTTAATTACGGCACTGGCTCGGCGGCCTTGACGAAAAAGTTGTCATTGTAATAAAAAAGTATATACGAAGAGTGCACACACTTACTTACCCCCATACCTCTAACAATAAAAGTGTTGATTTCCTATTAGAAATTCCGAGTCATAAAATCATTCATTATTTTATTCAACTCCGAAAGAGAACACGAGTATATATAAATAAGGCAATTAATTTCCCACAACTATTGCATACACATAGTATAGGTATGAATGAGAGTTACAACGATATACCTCAAACCATGTGCATGTGTCCAAATATACGAAATAATTTGTCCACTCAAAACAATGTTCACCTTTTCCATCTTAAGCTGTCAAGTGTCATGCTCGCCATTGTTTTCCCATTACCATTCCACCGAAACCAAAAGCATCGCGATAGGCTGAAAAAAAATGGAACAACTTGCAGTGGCATTGTAGGCAAATGGACTGATATGAGCAGCGTCAACAGTATGACAATAACAAAGCTGCTGCCCTTTCATCTCTTTTGTGCACTTCCGGCAATGGTGTAGTTCCGTTTCCTATAAAAATGCAAATGAAACAAATGAAATAATACGAATGCGAATGCCTCAACGGCTGTAAACGAGAAAAATGTTTAAACCTGTTTCCACTCACTTTCACATAAATGATGACAATAAAAACAACCTTCAGCACAAAATAACTGTTATAACCGATTGCCAGCATTTTTCGTGTTTAATGTACGAATATCGACAAAATAAACAAAATTCCCAATTATTTTTGTTTGAAACATTTTCATGAATATGCGTACTGGCACATAAGCTCTGCAGCGATGACCATTTCGGTTGAAATTTCGCTGACAACATGCACAGGTGTGCATTAGAATGTTGAAAGTGATACTATTCGCTGTCCACTCTTCAATTCCATCTGAAGAAGTTGAAATCCCTCATGCGGACTTAATTGAATTTAAATGCATACGAATTTGCGTTAATAGTGGTTACACTTACTTAACGCTATCTTATATACCTCCTCAATCTGACTTATCTGTATATATGCAGCATGCTTCTTTAATAAAAAATGTTTTTTCATTTGCTAATGATACTGATTCCATGATTGTTTTGGGCGATTTTAATCTACCGTATGTATCATGGAAATCCATTGATGATTACATTATACCAGTTTACACTCGTTTAAACTTTAATGAGTTTTTGGAAGAAATGTTTGAGTTGGGTCTTAACCAAATTAGTTTGATTCCTAACAAATTCGGTAAATTCTTAGATTTGGTCTATGTTGATAATACTTCAATATTTTCTGTTGTCCGATCTGATCCTTTAGTTTTGCCTGAGGACTTTTATCATCCTGCTTTGGAAATTAATATCGAAATCAAATCCGATCTTGTTTTCAATAAACAGGACCATTGTTTTAGTTTCAACTTTGCGAAAGCTAACTTTAAAAAGATTAATCTGGAACTCTCTAAATTGACTTGGCCCGATTATAGTGGTAATATTGAATTTAATGTTTCACATTTTAATAAAACTATTTTTAATTTATTTGAAAGGTTTGTTCCGAAATGTCTTGTTACCCAAAGTAAAAACTCAAATTTGTGGTTTTCGAAAGAGCTATGTAAACTAAAAAATAGAAAAGCTCGTGCTTTTAAACTTTATAAAAAAACTGGAATGCTTAGTGAATATTTAAAATATTCTAAGTTTCGACGAGGGTTTGCGGTAGTTAACAAAAAATGTTATAAAAACTACATAAATAAAGTTAAAAATAACATTATTCGCAATCCAAAATCTTTTTATGGTTTCGTTAACTCCAAACGCAGGATATCCAATTTTCCGTCCGCGATGAAATATAATTTAACCATGTCATGTGACAATTATACTATTTGTAATATGTTTGCTGAATTCTTTAAGTCTAATTATTGTTCTAACTCCCCTACGAATGTGCCATATCAACATGTGTCTTGTCCGAGTACCGTTATTAATGCACCTATAATTTCTGAATTAGATGTCTTAAACCATCTAGATACTTTAAAAAGTTCGTTTAAATATGGCCCCGATATGATTCCCTCATGCTTCCTTAAAAATTGTGCAAAATATATTTATCTACCTTTAACCAAGCTTTTCAACTCATCTCTTAAACAAGGTATTTTTCCGTCATTGTGGAAAAACTCTTTTATAATACCTTTGCATAAAAGCGGTGTTAGATCATCCGTTGAGAACTATAGGGGGATAGCAAAAATGTCAGCTATACCCAAACTTTTTGAAGCTATCATCACTGACCAAATTACATTCTCGATTTCTCCATTGATTTCATTTTCTCAGCATGGATTCTGTAAAGGGAAATCTACAGCAACAAACTTGCTTGAATTCGTAAGCCATGTGTCAATGGGTTTTAGAGACAATAAGAATACCGATTTTATTTATATAGACTTTAGTAAAGCATTCGATAGAGTAAACCACTCTATTCTATTGCAAAAATTGGATTATCTTGGTTTTCAACCAAGACTTCTTAATTGGGTATCCTCATATCTTACTAACAGAAAACAACAAGTTATATTTAATAACACTTTATCCGATTCAATTATGGTCCCTTCAGGCGTTCCACAAGGTAGTCATCTCGGTCCGATTCTGTTCTTATTGTTTATTAATGATATACCTTCCGTAATTAAGTTTTCAAACATTTTATTATATGCGGAGGATGTAAAACTTTTTAAATCATATACTTCTTATAATGATAGAACTGAGTTACAATCGGACTTAAATAATTTAGTTACTTGGTGTCACATAAATGATATGTCACTGAATCTTAAAAAATGTAAAACGATGTGCTTTTCCCGTAGATCTGTTGATCCTTCTCCATACGTAATAAATAACTTCAGTTTAGAGCAAGTATCTAGCTTTGTTGATTTAGGAGTTACTATGGACCCGAAACTAAATTTTAATTCTCATGTAAATTCAATTGTTTTAAAAGCTAAAGGTGTTCTTAGCTTTGTTAAACGTTGGTCTAAAGTATTTAGTGATCCGTATATTACTAAAACTCTTTTTACAACATTGGTAACACCTATATTGGAGTGTGGTTCTGTGGTATGGAATCCTAGCTACAATACCCATTCTGATAAGTTAGAGTCCGTTCAAAAACAATTTTTACTTTTTGCTTTAGGTCACTTACACTGGGATCCAAGATTGAATCTTCCTCCGTACACTAGTCGCTTAAAACTTATAAATCTACCTACACTCACTAGTCGTAGGGAAATGCTAGGTATAATATTTCTAGTAAAACTTCTGAATGGTTCTGTTTGTAGCTCTTTTCTTTTGTCTGATATCAAGTTCAATGTCCCATTTCGTTCATCTAGGCAGTTTAGACCATTACTTTTAAAATCTTCGAGAACAAATTTTGAGTTAAACGAACCATTCCGTCAAATATGTTATGATTTTAATTCTCATTCCAGCACATTTGACCTGTCTGATTCGATCTTTAGCATTAAAAAAACTATTTTGTCTTCGCTTAATAAGTAACATTAAACATTTTTTAACCTTTTGTTTTTGTAAATTTAAATCTTAGCTGTTGAAATTTTTCTTTCTGTAGCTGAGCAGTTTGAGATCTCGACGCTTAAAAACTCTTGCCTTTCATGACTCGGCAAATTCCGCTCGTTTGCGGATTGCGCCCCACGCGTCGGTTGGGCGGGAGGTGGGTAATCGCTTTTTTTTCATAACGCTAAGTCAATGCAACGAAAAAAAAAACACATACATAATACTAATAATGTCATTCAGTCAACTACAAAGGTTAACAAACGTCAACGCCAGGACCAGGTATTCAGAGCAGAAAACCAGAACAACTTAACTCCTGGTGGGCGTATCTTCAAATACTTTTCTTCTGCGTCACCAAAGTTGCTGTTTACCTCGTTATAATTGTATTATGAGATGAGAAAACTTTGAAGAAATTTTATAACAAGAACCGTGGTAGATTCTTGAATAAGCTGTGTACATCGGCAGCAATTCGAGCGAATCGTCTGAATTGAATCACTGAATTAATATTTGGTCTGCAGTTTTCGGATCTCATGTCTCCGCTATGGTCAGCTCGTGTAAATGCTGCTGAACTTATTGTGTAGCCAATGGCCTTGCTTATTAAACTGCGGACCCAACTGCAACATCAACATCAACGGATGAAGGCACCAGCAACCGTCCCCCTCCCCCCACTGCAATGCGTGGAAATTGGAGCACAGGTGTCCTGCTGCGTTAACGAGCAACAGACGTGTTCGTGCCCAGCTGCCGAGTCGTTGCCTTCCACTAATTGTTGTTGCTGTTACACTCGCATGTTCACAAATTGTCGGCGCTGGTTGTTTGGCGCTGGTGCTTGTACATTTAATGACTATGGCGCAGGGTTCTTGTTGCAACAATCTTTTTGTTCGCACGAACATGAAGTACACATGACCGAACAAGCGCGGTTCTGCTCCAGCCAAAGGCGCTGCAGTTACAGCGCAATGCAAAAACGAGCAGAGCCAATTGTACTTTTATTGCGCAGTTGTTGTTGGTGCGGTGTTGGTGCTTGTGTCGGTGATGTTTTCTTTGGCGGCCGCAATTTGTAATGAAATTTTCAAAATTCCATAAACTTTTGTTGTTCGCCATTAAGTATTTGCATTTATGCTCGCTTATTGTTTTTGTTTTCGTTGCAGTTGAAGGTAAAACAATCACATCGGCCAACAACAATTGCTCGCCGTGCTTCAGGCGAAGTATTGTGCAATAAAGCCACATTAGGTGGAACGAAGAGGCCTTCCACCATTCGGGAGAAGGAGAGAGTACTTCCCCTTCACTGCTAGGACAGTTGGTAGCCTTGCGACCCGGCTATATCTTTTGAATAATGTAATTATAACAAGGGCACAATAGTTGGGAAATGACTTGCATGCCAAATAAAGGAGTGAAGTTGCAGCATAAATGTGTGGTGCCCAGAATGGAACTTTTTGTGTGCAAAATAAAATAGTACATCGGTGTTTGAGAACACTGGTGACGAAGATAATTATTTTAGCATTCTTAAATTGAATTATTAATGTTCTCCATATATAGTTATATATTTATAAGCAAATATCCATGATTGCTATTTCTTTCCTTAAATATATTCTCGTACAAAATAGGGTCTCGATATAATAACTAATATACATATTTATACAGAATCGATTAATCAGTGTTCTTGAACGTAACTAAGTCACCGGGACCTTTCCAATCCTTTCCAATTGTCTGGGAAACATGAAGCCCTGCGTGCATACTCCAGCGAAGCAATTATATTTCTGCCACTACTGTGTTTACCTGTTATTTTATGAAAAGTGATATCAACAACGAAATGTCAGGTGTTACATATTTGCAATTTCATAGCAGCACTAAAATAACTATGATTTTTTGGTGTTCCAAAGGTAGCAACATTCATATTCGTTCTGGCTGAAACGTACAAAAAAATTTGAGAATTCTAGGAACGAGTTGTTAATTAACTGTGACTCAAACCATACACATGCTCTGGCTATTGGTAATTTCAAATTTGTCGGATGGGATATTGAAAAATAGTAAATAATTTTTTGATTGCGGGTCTGCTAACTCATAATTGTCGCCGGCAACTGAAGAAGTAATCGCAATTAAGGACTAAGAGGCTGCATGAATGTAGGAAAGGAAATAGAACTTGTGTAAAGCGTGTAAATGTTGTTTTTTGTAGAAATATTGTATTCAAGAATAAAGAAGAATTTTGTCGTTATGTTTTAAAAATTATAACGTGGCCGCCGCAGTTGGCTCGAATAAATTCCAGCCGAGAGGCCCAATTTTCTACCACGATAACTTTTTGCAGCAACTGATCTCTTAAAAATTATTTCTTATAATTTTATTTTCATAAACTTCTTCCGCTTAATATTTTTTGGCAGCCCCAGAATATTACAAACGAATTTGTGTAAATTGCCACGCAATTACATTGAGATATTTTGTGTTTTATACTTCCTACTGGATTCACTTTTCTGCCTCAATACATTTTAATATCTAAATTTGTGGTGAGATTGGTTTTCACATATGAATTGCCACTGAGTTGCCGCAATATTCTTCAATTGTAAAATACTAAGCCAAATGCAAATGTCACTTACTCACCACAAATTAGTTTGTGTTTATGTGGACACATTTTTATTTTGTATTAAATACAATTTATTCCATTGTCTTACTCCCGTTTATATAAAAGTATATTTGACCGAGCATTCCTCCCAAATTAATTACAGTTATTGATGCTTTGATGTGCCAAATAATGGCAATGACAACCAATGCTCTGATGAAAGCTCTTCAATACATCACACACACACACGCACGCGTCCATTCGAGAATTTAATTGAATTGCTCTGCAGATCCTTTGAAGAGTTAAGCGATTTGTGAACTATTCAAATAGGCTGAGCAAAAGAGAGGTACAAGGATTTCAAGATTATACACAATGATTGAAAGATTGTAAACAGAATCCAACAGATAACGGTGAAATCAATTACTTACTTCATTTGGACTCGTTTCTGTTCAAAATGCGAAAGCTATCTATGTTATATGCTCTATGCGCTCATAATGGCACACAACTGTAAGAAATGAATGAGTAGAGGACTCCAACACCAATATTCGCATAAAGCGGGCCAGGTTGCAGCTAAGCCCAGGCACGAAAAACTTAAAATGTTCGATAAAAGTGATACAAATCCGCCTACTGGGCCATTTCTGTTGACAGCTGCCAAAATTCGTTGTCGAAGGCTCAACTATTGTGTCGCTTTATCCACAACTTTTCCAATCAATTTTTCTTTCCATAGATTTGTTTGTTTTCGTGTTTTTGTAGCAATGGAGAGTGCACGTGAAGAAGCACTTACGCTTTTGCTGGCAAATGGTTTCTATTGAGTTTCTGTTATTCTTGTTGCTGTGACAATAAACGCTCTTTTCCAACTGACACAGGCTTCCAAAGTTGGGAGTTGCACCAATAGCCGAATCGGAAACTATTCACCTACGCTTCCTCTTCTGTACAGCTAAACGTATTTGATGTATTTGCTTGCGCCAACATATATGTATGTATATGTGAGATTGCTCAGATAGTGTTTACCGTTAAAGTGTCGAGAAAATCGCTCGGCGCCTTTATACGCGTTTGTGCTCACGCCAGACCTGTCAGTGCGTTCTCCATCGGTGCTAAATGAATTTCACTTTGCCTACGAATTTGTTGTTTTTCTGCTTTTTCATTTAATTCTTTTAACTTTCACTGAAAGCAAAAAGAATAAGTGGGATTACGCAAAAGGAAAAAATGCGATTGAAGCAGACAGCTCGTACGATACGGGTTAGTGCTGCACATGCAATCCCTTAGCTCAGTATGATAGGCTTGTGTGGGTGTCTTATTCAGGTACACTTATCTACAAATGTTTGTTGGAGAATAGGGCAGCTTTGAAATCGGAACGTCTTTAGTCAATATTCTATGTCATTGCAATCTGTCGAAGTAGTCGTGGCCTTCTATCGGTTAGAGAGAGAGTTGTGAAGAGCAATGGCTTAGTGACGCATGCGAGAGACACTTGCGCTGCTATGATTTCTATGATTTTATTTCATTTTAATTTTTTCGAAACCACGGGAATTCTGACACATTGGCTGGTTTTAATGTTGAGGCGCTAATTGGCGAAATATTAAAACAATTGTATTGTGCATTGTAACAACTATTCAAAGCTAACTTCCGCTCATTACGCCATAACAACAATGCAATGATACTATGAAAACGGCAATGTTATATTTTCGGTCAATTTGTATTCAATTCATGTATATGTTACTATTCACAATTGACAATGGACTACAAACGCATACAAATGAAGCTAATTCACCTATTCCATTATTATTAGATATTAGTTTAACACAGAAATAGATTGCAGAACACTGAACGAATTTTATTTACAAGAAAACCAGCTTTGAGGGGTAAGTATTACCAGTTAGGTCAGACTCTTTTTAAGAACATACAGGGAACATGTTGTCACAGGACCATTAATGGTTATTACCTTAGCACTTTATATGTTTTCGGTGATCACCATTTTGTGGCAGTGGTCCGAGCTGGTTTTTTTATGTGGTGGGTCCCAAACCCTACGCTCAACCGCAGAATCGGGACGGAGTCTATTGGCTACCCAAGGTATACTTGGTCTAAAACCGGAGTCGTGAGCTGCTTGAGTCATATGTAAAAGAATCGTTCCTGACCACTCCCAAGTGAATGCCAATCAGACACTTTTCTCACTTACGTGAATTTCCACATATGATCCCATCCCCCAGGTCCGAATTGGCCCATCAACATTACCAAACTTTTTATGGTGCCAATGAATACGCGAACCAAGTTTTGTCAAGATATTTTAATTTTTACTCAAGTTACAGCTTGCACAGACGGACGGACGGACGGACAGACATACATTCGGATTTGAAATCTACTCTTCACCCACCTCACTTTGTTTTATATAACCCTATATCTTACAAACATAGACAGATGCTTTAGTATGGTTTGCTCTTAAAAGAAATTTCGCGCGTAAACAGAAAATATTATGGAACCTACAACAACTTAGAGTGTTTCCGTACGAGACGTTTGCAACTCCAATTCCCAAACACTCGTCAGATAATGTTAAATGATGTCAGAAACACTGACAGTTCTTCAGCATAACTGTTTACTGTTAATAGCATCAACATAAATATACATTAAACGCATTATATGACATGGCCAGATGCACACTTACCTACGAGTACTTCCATCTACTTTTATATGTATGCATGAGCTCGTATGCATTTCTATGCATACGAAGCGTGCGGCTTTTGGCGTGTGTGTGGTAGGCTGACCTTAATGAGGGGCCGACGTGTGCATCCCTGGCATGCTCGCTGGGCGCCTACTGCCACTAAATTCAACATGAATCAAGCGCCGCCAACCGAGCGTGCGTAGCTAAGTAGGTGTGAATGTGTAACGCATCCACCCATCCACGCATCTACCGTATCTACTGAAATGAGAATAGATGCAGCATAAGGCTGTAAGCTATCTTTATACCGTAAATGTATGCTGAGGCGTTTAGCAGTGGAATCGACGCTATTACTAACAAGCAAAACTGAGCACCATATAGATTCACATATCATACAGTACATATGTACGTATGTGTGTATCCAGATGGCAAAGTTAATGTGCGCTTATGTATATGGAGATACATTGTTGTGCACATAAATTGCCAGCATCTACTTGTGTGCGACAGCGTTAGCGTATAGCTTATAAATAAGCGTATTTGTGTAAAGATAAGTAAGTAAGTACACAACGAAGGAGGCAATAAAAAAATTGAAGAAACAGCACAGAAAAAGTTTTCTGCACAAGCTATGCGCAGGTTCACATATGATAAGCAGTTGAAATACATCGCCATATATACTTCTGAGGACAAAAAACGCAGGCAGAGATAACAAAGTGAAACTACAAACGACCAGGCAGCCGAGCAGCGAGGCATTCAGGGCAGCAGCTAAAAGAGGTGGGGGAAAATCTCGTCGAAACAGCCAAAAAAAAATTGGTGCCAGTAAGTGAATAAGTGACGGCCTAAGTAACTTCGAATCGCTGTCTGTAAAAGCTGGCTGGCTGGCTTTTAGTCGCCGCAATCTTTGCATTTGAAGCGAACATTTTACGAGTTTCCATTTTGTGTGTTGTCACTACTGCAAAGTGCGTTTCTTTATAAATACACACATACACTCACATCACTCAGCATTTCACCGAGTGTAGCATTGCAGTGTGTGTGGGCGTTCCCCATTGTTTTTCCCGCTTTGCCTAATTCGTACGACTTCTGTGCTTTGCACCCAAATTTTGCTTGACTTCTGCTGTCTACTTAGTGGTTTTGCTGTCGTTCGCCACGTTTTACAGCATCTTTATTTTTAGTAGAATTTCTGCGGCTTCGCCGTGCCGTGGTATGCTTACTGACAACAAAATGCGGTTGGTGGTCCACAAAAGGCAGCACCTCAATTACGCATGGCATAAAGAGACAAACATATTTAAAATGTATAATGCTTTTAAAATTCAGCGTGTTGCAATGCTGACATAAGCCTTATATTGTAGTAGAAGCCATAGAAGCTATGTTGAATAGCGAATTCAAAATACAAAAACTCACATATTTATGCCTGTATTAACAAGTCCCTTAATGCCATTTGCTGAGATTACTTAAAAATAGGGAAATTATATATTTATTCACCATTTTCAAAGTAGGCAGACCTGTTATGATGAGTATACTGGCTATCGACCTTGTCGAGGCTATTTGAAATTTGATATTGTAGACTCCAACCAGAATTTCATCCATTTTTGTTTTGAACTGGTGTCTCATTAACGAAAAGACTTGAAATATATGCAGTCTTAAACGTTGTCGGAGAATTCCACATACTTAGTCGACTGCAGACGTTCTCGGTATTTTGTAAATTTTTGAGAACTCAACTTTTTATAACAGTAATCGGTGTTAAAATCGTAGTATGCTATTGCGTAGAAGTAAGCCATAAAATGTGTGGTTCGAAGCCTTGTTTAGTGTTATTCCCACATTTTATGAGGTGAAGGAATATGGAAATGTTGATATTTGCATAGAGAATCATATCTGTCGGATTTCAAATTGCATTTGCCTAGGCGTTCATAAATTTTATGAGTTTTTACGGCGCAGCAAATTCCTTGTCCATCTGGATAATGTGGCACACATTCACCTTAACAAAAATCATATTTTGTGCGCATTAGTGTAATGTTGTAGCAACGGCGAGGCGAAATCACAACTTTGTACCGTCATAAAATAGCCACTCAAGTGCGCACTCACATGCCATTTGAGCTTAAGTGCTTGAGAAAGGATAGGGCGACGGAGACGATGCCAACGTGCATGTGGCGCAAGAAAGCCGCTCAAGCGCAGAGGTGAACACAACAACAGAACTGCAGGTGCAGCGACATTGTTATAACTGCGCCAATTTCCCACATGGATCCATGTCACATGTGTGTGTGCACCACTAGGAACTAACAGTAAATACGAATTGTCTTGTTTTCGCTTCCACTCCTGTTTTTGTTGCTGTTATTGCTTTTGAAGAATTGCGAAATGCAATCTCATCTTGCAAGTTGCAAGTGGGAGGCTTACAACAACATCTGTATTCTTGCATCATATTTATGCTCTTTTTTGTGTGATTTTGTTGCTTTACTCTTTCTGGTTTTTTGTCTCAAGTATGGTATTTGGTTGGTCTTGCAACACTTGAGCGGTTGTATCCGACATGCAATTATCCTGTTTATAATTTCAAGTTGACATTTAGTTTTGTGTCTCATTGTAGTTGTTGGTTTCGAAATACGAAAACTTTTAGTTCTATCGTTTTAGTTCTGTGCTTCAATTTTCAGATAGTGCAAATGGTTTGTCAAGGACTGTATCCGACTTGTATGTGCTTATATGGGAATTTATATCGTAAACCGGTACATTTGATTCAATACACACACATATATGTAAGCATTTCAATAAGTATTCAAGCTTCAAATGCACATGCCCCTGTTGCGGGGGAGGGTAAGGCGCATGAAATAATGTACCGCCATCAATAGCTTTTAATTAGCGAATTAATCTAAATTGATTAACTAATAAGACACTTATTACATTTTTTGAGAAAAAGTAACGTTACTATTTTTTATTAAGAAATAAGGGTATTGCAGAGCATCAGTGCTGGCACAGCAAACGAATTAGCCAATTAAAATTAATTAGAGCCAGAATTCACGTGTTAATAATAAACTGAATTAATGCCGCTTGCAATGTGAGCTGAGATAAGCAATTCAAAAAAGTCCAAGTACTGAGAAAGGTTGCAGACAAAGGGAATGTGAAACCGAATTCGTCATTCATCTTGTTTGCTTTCACCCGCTTAATGTGGTTACAAATCCCTACCCGAAAGCCGGCTGTGTCAACATATCCAAAATCAACTTGAAACTTTGTGGTTTACTTAACCGTCAGCGCTACACCACTCAAATATTAGCCGTCATCGTTGTGACACTTCAAGGACCATGAAGACAATGGCTGATTGACACGTTTGCGTGGGAGCAATCCGGGAACGAGTGAAGGTGAAGGTAGGGATGTCTGTACGTAAGTGCTTAACCGCCAACAAGTCCAAAGCCGCTTTCGCGATTGGATTTAGGAACGCTGACATCATTGCAATTCCACTGGCAATGGAAAGTGGCAAAAAGCGATTGTTGTGCGGAACAATTGAAGCGGTTGCTTCTACAAAGTCTTGCTGTAATTCGTTTCTTTGACGCTTGCTGCCGGAATTTTAATGACAATGTTCGCGGTGCGTTTGTCTCAACAGATGGCGACTCGGCAGAGGAAAGTGTGCGTTTCGGTTGACTTTTTCGACTTGATTTTTTGCCCAGGCACCAACAAAATAACAATGCACGCATTAAAATGTTTAGTCATTAGGCAGCGAGTGGGTGCTGGGTGCTGGTGAACATGGCGGAGAAAACAAAGGACAAATCACTTCATTGCGAGTTTTAGGAGAATTTCGCAGGGGGGAAATGCAGAGCAACGTAGCATCTCCCCTCAGTCAAGTGCCGTTGGTGACTTCAGCAGCACAAAGCGTTTCCAAATGAGCCAAGCTTAGTAACATGGATGCTTTGGCAATCGCATACACAGCCGCTGACTGCGAGGATTAAGCATTAAATCCTTTTACAATGATTGCTGTGCTACAGACGCTGTCGGAGTCGTCGCTTGTCTTTGAGGTCTTTAGCAGTCGCACCGTATTTTGGGAGGCCGAAGTTTGCAGTGGGCCCACGTTCAGGGGAAAAGGCGACGGACATTCATTCCTTCTGCTGCCGTAGCGTCCTTTCTCCTATTGTTGTGGTTAAGACTGCTTTCGTTTGCTGCCTTTTCGCTTGATTTTGATGCTGCGAGGTGCGAGCCAATGAAGGGTGAATGCCGCTGAAGTACTGGAACAAGAACAACAACTGAGAAGGCAAACAGCAAAGTTTCCTTGTAATTAAAATCCGCAAATTTATTAAAATGAGCTTTGTACTGAGATTGCTCAGAGAGCTGCTCCTGCGTTGCCGACGAAAGGACATTTGTTGTCACAACAATAGCGAATACAATTGCGGTTACAAAAACAACAGATAGTTGAGAAATTCAAATATAAGCGTTTAAATATTGAATTATTCAATTTGTACCCAGTCCACGGTTGCCATTGTGACTCTTGAGCATTTCGACTACAAAGCAGTAACATTGTAGTTTGTTTAAAGAGGCCTGATATATTTAAAACCATTCACAGATAGAGAGTCCTTTGAATGAGATTTGAAGTATCATGGATTATTCCATGCTTTGGGAGTGTTTGACTTATTTGCGAAGAATTCCCAAAGGACGGATTTTGAATGGAAAAGACTCTTCCGAAACAGGGCATTTTAAAGGAATAAATCACTGCTTTAAAATTAGCATGATCAACAAATTTAAGGCGCCTGTCATACCGGGAAGGTCGTGAGAAAGCAAAAGTCCCGCAGTGATTGCTCACATACAGTTCAGTGCTTGTGTTTTCCACAAAATGGTGTGAACTTTCGAGCCAACCACTTGCCTTTTAACCGATTACAAATGGTATCATAACATGGTTGCATGAATAAATAACGGTAACTAAGCCAATTGTTGCGGGGGCGAGAAGCAGGAAAGTGCGTGAACATTTGTAGGTGGCTTACAATGTGATAGTGTGCGCGTGTGTGTGCCCCCGTGGAGCGTCAACCGAAAAAAAGTGCAAACACATTGCGAAGCTAATACGCACGCACAGGTTATGTTCGATCCAAGTGCGAATGAACAAACATACGAAGCGATGCGTTCACATAGAAATTCATGTGAACATACCAAAGGTGATGTGAGGATGTGCACACGTGTGGTTGGAAAGCCAATAATAATTTCAGAACTCGTAATATCTAATAATGTGATTTGCATATTTCCATGGGTATACTTGCAGAATTGAATTTGAGCCCGCATACACAAACAAGTTAACATACATAAGTAGACAGGGACGTTTGAAATTGTAAATTACTCAATTAAGGCTTGAAAGCTTCATTTCGCCGCAGATAAGGAGCAATGCGAGCGCTCTAAATTAATCACATTATTTTGGAGAGTTATAATATTCACGAATCAACTGAAGAATGTTGAGATGACAGTCTGCTTGAGAATTCGTTTCAGTTTCAGTTTTGAAGGTGGGTCATAGAAAATCATGGTTCGTTTGAAGTGGTATGTAGAAATTAAGATCTTGGTAAAGCATCTAATTGCAACAGCCCGCTATAGGATTGGCCCAAACGACGCTGTATTCAATTCTCAGCATGGAAATAAGTTTTAAAAAGTGTTTCCTTCAAATCTCAAAGTAAAATACTAATAATAAATAGTTTTCAGAGTTTACTTTTTGTATTCACTGATATGGAAAAGTATTTTTATTTCAAGTATTAATGCTTTTGTTTGAATCATTACTATCATAAATATACGTGAAGTCCTCTTCACTTTCGCCTTGCTATGCTAAATTCAAAACATGTAACTAATAATCGTCTGCTGGCAACATGTTGCAGTTGGCAGACTACTCCGAAATGTATCGGCAATATTTTTCAATAAATGATTCTCTTTTTTCCGTTGTAAACAATCGAATCGAACATTTCTCGGCGGTGTCGTTAGTCTCCCTCTCTCTCTCTCTTTCTCTCTGTCTCTCTCTCATACAGCGCCACGCCACCTACGACAACACCCAAATTGTTGAACAACTTCCAACATTCCTTTTATATCATGAAAACACTCGACACATTAGCAACATTTCCTCGGTGGTTGCAAGAGAATTGTTTATGCGTTCCTTTGTTTTTGCACCGTTCACAGATTGCTCTCGTCGGGAATTTAGTGCTACCGTGTATGGCATTGTGCGAAGATATCTAAATTTATACACCTGCTCGTATGCGCTATACGGATCGGCTTACGAAACGAAATATACGAAACTTTCAAATAAATAACGGTACCGAGCCCTAAAGAGGCAATTCAAAAATTTGTGATGCTGAATGTTATACTTATGGAGTTATCTAGTTTTTTTAAAAAGTTGAAATAAACCAAATAATATCATCAATAAAGACAAATATTATTAAAACCGTTAATTTTTCCAAAAACGGAGACAAGAAACTTCATATTGTATCAGTGTGTAGTAAGTAAGAAATATCTATTCTAATAAAGTAATATATTCTAGGGAGTTCGCAGGTCGGTTTATGAAAAAACGACGTCTTAGCTGCTTTGATACCGCTAATACCAGCGAAGTGTCGTCTTTACTCAAAATAGAGGTCGCAAATTAGAAACAAAATAAATGTGAACGGCATTTCAAACAAAATACACTAAGAGTTAATCCTCGGAAATTTTAAATCTGGCAGTAAATTTGAATGAAGTGTGAAGGAAAATTAAGTGTATTGTATTTATAAGAATCAAACTGGCCTCTGAATATGTGTGAATATTTTGTTGCATGAACCTGTAGTAGGGATGAATGCCTTATTTGGATCAAAGTTAACCGCAGTATGGACTCTAATTTAACGTATAAAGTTTAGGATTTATCTATTGGTTTCTGTAATTTGATACGTCAGGTATGTAGCTATCGACATACCTCCCATTGTTTCCTCGCATAGTTTCACCATTTTTTTACTATTCGCCCCAACAGGGTGTACTCGTGTTCGATTGCCATTGGAAAGTAATTAATATTTGGTTGTTAGTTTTCAGCAGAGTCAGCTTAGATCCTTTCATTCGTTGTGTAAAGAAAAATCAATACTTCGTATATTTCAAGTCTTACGAGCATTCTATTCAATATGGACGGAGAATAATAAATTACAATGCGCAAACCTTCCTTTCAACATCAACAAGTGGCAATCAGCACGCCGTGCTACAAAGGCGTGACAAGCGTGCGACTGCAATCCAAAGACGACAGGAAATGCCAAGGATACCAGGATGCGGCAACAGCAAAACTGTTCCCTCCATGTTAATATAAGTTGCGTTCCATATAAACGCCAATCAATTTGCGTGCGAAATCGGGGCAGAAGCCAAGAGATAGTGTGCTCAAGGACACTAAGATGAATGGGAATTAAAGAAAGAAAGATCGAATAACTGAAATCGCAAATTGTGAACTGAAATCAATGCCAAACACTGCAACGATAGCGCCAGTAAAACAATATCGTCATCAGTGCTAGAGCTAAGTGTGAGAATTTACACGTACTGCAAACACTACACAGGATGCATTGCGGGCGCGCGTGTGCGGATAATGCAATAGGAAGTAAGAACCGTATCGTTAAGCAGAGAAGAATGTGTCACAAATGCTCCGCTATTTGTCACCATAACAACGGTGTACGCTCGTTCTTCTCCGCATCGCATGCACCGTGGTATTTTCATTGTGCGGAGCAAACTCAGCAGCAGCCGTGTGACATGACTAATGGCAAACGAGACGGTGAAAAATGCGTGAATTCTAAGACAAATAAGCAGACATGGGGCATATGTGCGAATGCATCGAGCGCCATTGCTCATACAAAACCAAAAACAACAGCAAACTAAAACAGTATGCCAGCGCCAGAGTAACTGTAGCAGCAATAGTGGCGGCGCACATGGCGTATGAGTAACACAAGGAATTATGCAAATCATACAAAAGGCTTAGCGGCGAAATCCGCCAAGACCTGAGCTGCTGTTGGAGTGGCGTTGTGCTTGAGCTGATGCGGTGAGCGCATGGCAGCGGACATGCATTGGTGCGGCAGCGTTGGAGGCCGCTTTGGCACATATTTAATTCATTATAACATCGTTGGTGATTGGCACACATAAGCACTTAATTGGGGCCACACTTAAAATATTGTTTAAGTAGAAATAAAGTCTATTCACATTCTTGGAAATAATATCATCATTTTCTCTGTTTTTACAGCCACTCATATCAAGCGCTGTCCCTTAGGAGGTATTTCACACTTCCACAGCTACCCTCCTGTATTTGAATGAATATACCTTTAACATTTATATGAACATGAAAAACTGCTAGAAACGAGAAGATCAGACATTTTTATTTCGAACATGGTTTTTAAATGTTGGCAATATTTTCTGTGCGATTTCTACGTGTTTTTTTATTCAATGTTTGTTTGTGGCCTACCCCGAATCTCCATTTACATTTCATATACTTGACTGCTCATCGTCGCTTGAGTTCACTTCAAAACTTAATTGCACTCGTATGGTATGTGGTTAATTAAAAATTTGATTTCCATTTTATCGTTTACCTTTTTTCTACCTTCAGTGGCACACAAGCGGTTAACCGGTAGCTTACACTCTCACTCCCTTTTGACTCTTTTTGAAATCCTTATTCCGAAAATAATAATTTTACAAATTATGAAAAAAAAATATTTCATTGTAAATGTGGCAATCTGAAAATAAATAATTACTAATTATTTACAATTATTATTAATAATTTTTTCTGGATTTATTAATATTTTTTAGTATTGTGCAGCCAGCGGGGATTTCTTTATGCTTTGAATTTTATTTTGCTGGCACGGCGAGCTGAAATATTTAACCAGCTGAACCTGGTGATTTAGAAATGCCAAGAAATGAGATTCAACTACATACTTGGATCGTGCAGTAGTTTTTAAACCTTCGTATGTAGTTTACTCACTATGCGAATGATAAGTGAGTTTGGCCTTTAAGTGAATTAAAGGTGAATGTACTGATTGTTAACGACGGCCTAGTTATCTAACGGGCTCCCCTTGCATGCTTTCGTGCCGACTTGGCTTTTCTGCCTCAAGGTCTCTTGTAGTCTTCCCTTTATGCAGTCAGCAGCCAAGTTAATACATTTAAAATGCTCGCGACCAGACAAGCAGACTTTCAATATTGCGCACATACACACATATGCCATATGCCCTGAACTTACACATCTGGTATGTGTGTCTGTAGGGATGCATGCTTGTTTTGGAAAAATGTTACCGCTTGTTTGTGCACTTGAAAACTAAATGGCAACATTTCAAATGAAACTGGCTGAATGCATGCATGCTCGTATGTGAATTCCATTAAATCATATTTACCAAGCATACTCGTGTGCGTAAGTACATGCCATACATGAAAGTAAGTGCAAACTAAATAGACTGCCATGAATGATTTCTATTTATAGTGAGCCTCTTTTTTCGGACGAAAATTGCTAAGCTGAGGTATTCATTGCAAATCTCGCTGTGTCCGCAATGCATCGTTGGTCGCTCGAAAGCGAAATGAAAGTGTATCATTCGAAAATGCTCGCCATGGCACTAAGGTCACGCTAAAATGATATTATGCAAAATATTATATATATTCCATCTGCTAGATTCCTCAATGTGATTAGTGGTTTAAAGTTAGTGAAATGTTATATGCTTAATCCATTTGAGATAGTCCAAATACTTAATTTAAAATATTTACATGAAACATAGCATTGTCCGGTTTTTTTTATTTATTTTCTCTGCTAATGCGACATTTGACCGAGATAAACTCGACCTACTTTAATATTAATATTAATTTTGCCACAATAGGTGAACTTGTGTACGAATTTAAGATATTCACTTTACTGTAATCAACTTATTTGAAAGCTGAGAGAGGATAGTTAACGGGTAACGGACAACCATCGTCACCGTCAGCGTCAAGGCTGCATATCCAACATGTAGACAAATTTAAACGCTCAAACACTTTTCAAGTCATCTCTAACCTTGGACTGCCAATAGAAACCCCATTTCACTGTCAGTGCTGCCCGTTCGCCACGGCTCTTTAGCGGCCTGGTTTCCAGCGTGCTTGTGCTCGTTAGCCCCTAGAGCTGACAGCCACTTAAAGGTGGCGCCTGTGGGACGCCAGCGTTTTTCCTCTTCACCAAAGTTTTTGTAAACAATCAGCAAAAAGGTAAAATAACAAAAATGTACAGTTATACCATGGTAAACAATTCTTGAAATCTTACAACTATAAATAAATAAATCGTCAACAATAACGGAGCCTTTCAACTGCATATCCCTTGTATGTTCTTTGACGCTAAAGAAAAATTCAGGTTTCTGGGCAAGTAGCCCAGCTTCTTTGCTAAAACTGCAGTTCGTTAAAATTCAATAAGAGTTAAAGATGATGAGCCTTCAAGAACAGACGCGCTTTATTCGCAACTTATTTTTAAATTTACGTCATACATTTAGTTTACAGTTTACTATTATCTGCCATCTGACGGACGCTAATATGAAGTAAAGTATGCAATATTTTTTTGACTTTCGCAATTTTATATTTTTAGGATATAAAACATAAATCTGACAAACGTTGTCATGGCTTAAATCGCTCTGGGTGGTAGTGGAATGTAGAATAATTGTTTCGAAATTTGCAATGCAGGGATCAAAAAGAAAAAAATATTGAACATTTTCATGAAATCCCAAATAAAAGCTCTGCTAGTTTTTGAAAACAAATTAGGATTATTTTTCACTCGCCAAAAAATATGGAACAACAACGAATTTCCATCACTTTTGTCAAAGCAGCTCTCATTGTTTAGTATTATGCCACCTTTTGCTCACTCACTTGTGATAAAAACACTCTCATATTGAAAAGCAAAAAATAATTTAATAAATATATTTTAGTATGACATATTCTACTAATCTAGGTAAAATGGTTTTTGTTCTATAAGGATCAGTTTGAAGCCAATATGAATTAATGTGATAATATGAATTTGATTACATCGCTTTATATAAGGATAACAATAAAATTGTCAATGTTTTTCGCTGTCTGATGCCCTTCACCCACATTTTTAGTCGAAAGCATTTCAAGAATTAACAAATATTAGGTTGTGTACCTTACTCATATGTCGCCATGCCAAGTGTAAATATGTGTAAAGCTCAGGACGATAAGCCGAAAGTCAAAGAAGTCATTCTCATGTATAAATGAAGGCATCCGCAGTTACACGCGCATATGTGAGTGTGATTGTTTGTGCGTGGGTGTGTGTGGCGTCGCCGACTCAAGGGCTGGCGAATTTAAATGTGCGCATCTTAAGACAGACAGACAAGCATGAGAAAGGCACTGACACTTGGCGGGTGCTTACCTTGCGGATGTCAACACAAAGACAAACCGAAGTAGACGCATGTAAGTGACATGCAAATGTCATGCTTACTGTCAGTGAAAGAAAGAAAACCGAACTTAAGCCCCTCGCATTCGGTCTGAGCTTTTAACCGGCAACAATAACATGCATTAGATTCCTTTGTCAACCACTTAATTTGATGGCCCCTCGAAATGCAAATTTTTTCGCATTTTAGATATTAAACTGACTTTTGCTGTTTATTTTAACTGCTTTAACCGTTTAAGGAGCTACTGGAGTCAAATCTGTCTGCAGGTGCTGACTTCGGCGAAACCAAAAAAGATGTTCTTGCAAATTAAGAAAGTATAAAAAGTGCCAAATACTTTGGGGTTAGTTATGAATCGTTATCTCCACCATTGGTATCATATCATTACATTAAGTGTAGCGAGTTCATTTAGTCTGATCAGCGATTTTTCGTTTATGTTCATTGAATGGTAGAGTGGTGAAATTGTCTGCCAGATGAATTCGAATATTCGTCTTGATACTTAAAAATTAAGCAAGCTTCTCTTAGGTCCTAAATCGACTTAATAAACTTTTCTAGAGTTGGATGAGATTTGCTTTGTTAGATTTTGGTCAATTCAAGAATTATTAAAATCGGATTATTTTAATATTCGGCGGTTAAAAATAATTCAAATGATACATACTTAAACACACAATTACAACAATGCTAGGAATATCTAGTTAATAACGGGTGATTTTTTTGAGGTGAGGATTTTCATGCATTAGTATTTGACAGATCACGTGGGATTTCAGACATGGTGTCAAAGAGAAAGATGCTCAGTATGCTTTGACATTTCATCATGAATAGACTTACTAACGAGCAACGCTTGCAAATCATTGAATTTTATTACCAAAATCAGTGTTCGGTTCGAAATGTGTTTCGCGCTTTACGTCCGATTTATGGTCTACATAATCGACCAAGTGAGCAAACAATTAATGCGATTGTGACCAAGTTTCGCACTCAGTTTACTTTATTGGACATTAAACCAACCACACGAATGCGTACAGTGCGTACAGAAGAGAATATTGCGTCTGTTTCTGAGAGTGTGGCTGAAGACCGTGAAATGTCGATTCGTCGCCGTTCGCAGCAATTGGGTTTGTGTTATTCGACCACATGGAAGATTTTACGCAAAGATCTTGGTGTAAAACCGTATAAAATACAGCTCGTGCAAGAACTGAAGCCGAACGATCTGCCACAACGTCGAATTTTCAGTGAATGGGCCCTAGAAAAGTTGGCAGAAAATCCGCTTTTTTATCGACAAATTTTGTTCAGCGATGAGGCTCATTTCTGGTTGAATGGCTACGTAAATAAGCAAAATTGCCGCATTTGGGGTGAAGAGCAACCAGAAGCCGTTCAAGAACTGCCCATGCATCCCGAAAAATGCACTGTTTGGTGTGGTTTGTACGCTGGTGGAATCATTGGACCGTATTTTTTCAAAGATGCTGTTGGACGCAACGTTACGGTGAATGGCGATCGCTATCGTTCGATGCTAACAAACTTTTTGTTGCCAAAAATGGAAGAACTGAACTTGGTTGACATGTGGTTTCAACAAGATGGCGCTACATGCCACACAGCTCGCGATTCTATGGCCATTTTGAGGGAAAACTTCGGAGAACAATTCATCTCAAGAAATGGACCCGTAAGTTGGCCACCAAGATCATGCGATTTAACGCCTTTAGACTATTTTTTGTGGGGCTACGTCAAGTCTAAAGTCTACAGAAATAAGCCAGCAACTATTCCAGCTTTGGAAGACAACATTTCCGAAGAAATTCGGGCTATTCCGGCCGAAATGCTCGAAAAAGTTGCCCAAAATTGGACTTTCCGAATGGACCACCTAAGACGCAGCCGCGGTCAACATTTAAATGAAATTATCTTCAAAAAGTAAATGTCATGAACCAATCTAACGTTTCAAATAAAGAACCGATGAGATTTTGCAAATTTTATGCGTTTTTTTTTTAAAAAAGTTATCAAGCTCTTAAAAAATCACCCTTTAGTAGGAAAGGTATTTTCATTTGATTTGGCGACAATGCCACATAAACCTACATAACTTCAATTTGACATAAGTCATCTCCATTTAATCTTCATTATTTAAGTTCTTGCATATGAAATAATATTTGTATTTGCATGCAAGGTGCAGTGAAGCTATTAAAAGGTCTGCCTTCCTTTGTGAACAAAGACCATTGAGCGCTTGGAATGTATTTTCGAGAGTTATTACTTAAAATATTTGACACTTTCTCTTTCAGAGCGAAAGGAAGAATCGCTTTGATAAGAGCCGAGAATAGAAGCTTAATTTAATGAAAGGCTGATTGATTTTTATTGCAAATTTATTTCATAAACAACCGAAGCATTACTTAAATGGTTCGCTGGGTATATGCATAATAAATCAAGTTAGCTACGAATATTCAATCTACCTTAGAAATCATCATCATTGCAAAACAATGCATCACTCAGGTATTTATGTGTTTATCTGATGTTGTTGATGATTTATCCATGCACCTGAGTTGTGTGCAGATGCCATAAAGTTAATTTTCGTAAGAGGTTAATGATGTCAGATAGGGGACGAGGATGAAAGCGGCCACAGAGAGAAGCATCTAAGGATATACCTATGGTATCTGATGAGGATATATTGTCTTCATTTATTTTCTGAGTGGTTTAACTGCTTATGTAGTTATAATTATATAAGCCATTTAAGCAACAAAATGTAACCCCTTCCTCTTCTCCCCTCATTTGGTTTTACCAATTATCTCATCATGTGAATATTAGAAGATTTTGCTTTCATGTGTATGCGACTAAGGTTATTTACTTTGTTATTTAAAACTTTGCTGTGATTCTACATTTTTATTACAAGCTCCTAAAAGCATAGATTTTTATTTTGGCGAAATTTGACGCAACAATAAAGTGATTAATCCTTTTGTATTTGTTTAGCTGTTTTGCACATATCCAAAAACACATGCTGTCTTATATGTTCATATTTATTAGATTATAAACGTACACATGTACATAAAAGATCCATAGAACTAGAATAGCCAGAGCTACTGGGCTTACAGTTTCTTTTAATATAAACATGAATATCATAAATGTACTTAGAGGCCCAAAGTGCCACCGCAAAACTGAAAACATGACCCAGAAGAACATCTGCATATACAAACATGTCGAGAGTGTAGACTCATTTTTGGGGATTACTCTGCGAAAGCATAAACAATTTGTGGTTTGGGATGAGATGTAAATAGAAAAACTAAATGTCATGACACACTTACAAACAGCATACAACAGCGCAGTTTTAGGCCAAAGACCCTTTTTGGCTGTCCATATGAACGTTTCCATATGGTGATTTCAACAAACGTTTTTCTATTGCACAAAGTTAGTTTCTACCATTCTTTGGTTGTGCGTTGTAGGTCAGGGCAAAGGGAAATATGGCTTACATACGCACCTTGGCTGTATTTTGACCTTTGCAAATTCTCAAATGCTTTAACAGTTTCATTTTCGTTCACCCATCCAATGACCTACGAAATGTGGTGCAAATGTGCTAAATGAGAAACCCTCAAAGCGACGACATTTATGATTCAGAGGTTTTCATTATGATACCAATTTTTTCAAAATACTTTGACACTCGCAGATAATTCCAAAACACCAAATAGAGTATTTCCGATTGTTTTTTTCATCCATCACCCATTTAAGCATCCCTAACAATTTGCAGAAATTCAGTTTTGTCACGCACACTGCCAAGTTTTTATTTACACACACAATCTTAAGAGCAATTTTTCAGATGTTGATGTGTCTTTCGCTCGACTTTAAAATACTTTAAACTTGTTGGTCCATAAAAGAGATTTATTGCCGAAAAAGCAGAAATAGATTCCATTTCATTACTCTTTAATTAATAATTTATATTTAGTTCTCCCCGAGAGCCTCTTCGTGCTACATTTCGGGCTTTACTTCTTCCTTTGGTGTGTAATTCATCTATTAAAGAAAATATTTAAATTTTATTTCCACTCTTGCTAAAATGCAATCAACTTGTCTCTCAGCTCCTTGCTTATCGGCGTCAGAGGCACAGCAGCACTTGAGCACGTTCGTTTGTCCTTGAAGTATGCACGCTCCAAATATAGATAAAACAATAAAACTAAAAGCATTCGAGGCAATCCTTATGGATACTTTGGCAAAGGGAAAGTGCTCTGCCGAATTCCTAAAGGAATTCGTCTGTTGCCGCTATCGTCTCTGCACTGTCTACTTTATCTCACAAAGCAGACGTTTCGCAATAGATTTTAGCCGCGAGCATCGCTGCGGGGCCAATAATAATCACATAAAGACGACGTTAGTTGGTTCCTGAGTGAAATATGCAAAGCATAAGCTGAGCAGCGACGCCTGGCAAGTGCAAACAAGCAGCGCCGAGCAGCTCAGTGCCAAGGATCAGTGAATGCCAAGAGCATTTGGGTGTGCCATGGGGTGGGTGGCCCACGCACACGTGTTGGATGGCACTTTGCAGTGCATGTAATGAATCCTGGCAATGGCAATTTGTAGGTCAAACAACGTGAATTGTCGTCCTGCGACCCGTAAGTGTCTTGGATATTTTGTCAATCTCCTGCGCACGTAAGGCAAGCAATATGGAAGTGTATTAGTGGTACGCTGGCACGCCCGGCGTCACCATGGAAAGCTTTGGAAAGCTGCCAACTATGCGAGGAAATAACAGAGATTTTGAGACTACATTTGTCTCAGCTTGCAAAGACCGACAAAGCTTGCTCAATGGCGAAAGCTAAAGAAGCTTACAGCACACATGAGTATGTTGGTATAAAAATTGCTACAATTAAAGTTTTCGGCTTAGTCAAAGCAAATTGACCAAAATCTTTCTCTGTTCGCTTGCCTCAATTCGAGCAAACCCAATTCACTTGGTTTATTCGGTGTTTGCTTATCACAAGGCACCAGTCTTAATTGTTGTCCAATTGAGGTCCTCTGTATCTGCAGAGATCTCGCTCTTAACCTAACCTCCGCGTGCACTTTTGGTGTGAAGTAATAAATCAGCTCGGGGGTCGCATACAATATTGAATCTGGATCAACTGTATGGTATGCCCATCTGCTACTTTGATCGTCGACGCCATTACCTCAAATTTATTTTTGTATTGAGCGCTCCGCGGGTTGGATTATGTTCTGTTAATCTCAGAGCCATTCCTTATAGAAGATCTTATTAACCATCGCGTATCACAAATTTAAGAAAGATGTTCCTAAACATCTCTTTAATATGAGTATTGAAATAATTAAACACATGCCACTACTAATAACCGACCCCAACTTTCGCACAGTTTCCAAGCAGAGCCGCTTCGAATACAAAAGCTGTATGCGACGATGGTGGTTAAGGCATTTCTCTCAAGTCTTTTGTGCCTGTCATTTACCTGTCCCCAACGCACACCACCCACTTGATGGAGGTTTATTAACGTACAAAGGCACAATGTGTTACAACAACTGCGACAACAAGTGTTGTACTCAATAGAAGCATATTAAAGTTATATCAAGACTACAGTATGTGGCCTAAAAGCAGTTACATAACTTAAACATATTCTATCAAACCCCACATGAACTGATGTTATTTGCTATACGCCATGTATGTACATTAAATAGTAAATAGGTGAACTGTGCCGATGGCTGTTGTAGTGTATTATTTAAGATCGTTTTGTTCACTTTACTTTGATGAGGGTTCATTTATGTGCCACATTAACGGTAACTGCCGCAGCTCCCATGAATATGCATTTCCTTGAAGGTGTGCGCTCGAACTGCCTGCTGTCTAAAGTGGGTGACTTAGCAAGCAAGTTCACTGGGAAGTTGAAGTTTTTGGCCCCACAACCACACTGGCACATTGATTCCTCACCTTTCACATGTTTGGGCTTTTTGTTACGCTTCACAGAACAAGTTTTGTCGGCGACCTTCCGCCAAAAAACATACGTGTATGTAAATATGTTTGACAAAGCGTCACTAATGTCGCCGTTGAAGCAAGTTTAATGACTTTTGCTGCGCTTCGTGGCGCACTCGTGTGTAGTAGGCATGTGTAGT